>NW_011967246.1:4196978-4209988 GCF_000949405.1 Vollenhovia emeryi
TGGAAGATCAAGTTCAGCCATCTTTTACAACAGGCTTTACAATCGGAAATGCTAGTTTAAAACTGTGTTTTACAACACTGTACAACCGCTAACAACCACGTTTACGCAATTGTAGAATAGCCTTAAGGCTTGTTCAGAGTCGATACTTATAAATCAATAAAGTAAAGACGTGGTCGTTAAATGCGAATACAAAGAAATAAATTAGCGAAAGGGTTAAATAATTTGACAAAACTTTTAACGTTGCACAAAAATGCGTAAAGAAAATGTAGAGACAAATGTAGCAGCCGCAGCTAAAAACTGCATGCGGCGACTAAATTTCAGTTGTAAAATATGAACGGCTAATATTTAGTTGCGATAGCTAAATATTATGTTTACTGTATCTATTAGATGCGGCGGCAAAGCGTTTGCTGTGCTTTAGAAATTTATCGTTGCGGCAGCAAAATATTTTTAGCAAACCGTGATTATAGCCACGGCAGCGAAAGTTCTTTTCCAGTGTAGTTTAATCGGATCTTCATTTCCTTCCGAAATCAGAGGAAAAGGTAAATAATAAATTGAACTGCGGTCAAAACGGTTGCTGGTACCAGACACGAGGGACACGTTTCTTACAGCACGCGCCATAGTTGTGACAATTAATAACTATCTTCGCCGGGACGGGGGTTGCAACGTCTCGTCAGCGTCGTAGCCGAACGGCTGTCAGAGGCACCGGCCAATAGACAAATGAATGCATCGTGACGAGCGGCATTTCTCGCTTAGTCTATCGTGAAAACGGTCGGTGGGTTTCTCCCCTTTGAAGACCGATCGTTAGATGTTATCGTCGAAAACGTTATCGTCATCTCGTAAATAATCTTTAATCCCCGAGCGCGCCGTGAACGCGCAGTCGGTCCCCCGCGCTTGTCAACCCTAAAATGACGCTACCTCGCCGTTTATGGATGCGGCAACGCGAGAAGATGCTATCTCCGGATTATTTTCTGAATAGACGGACACGTCTCCGGTATCGGCTCGGTATCCGCTTAACACGTGCGCGACGACGTTTGCATTAGTTCGCACGTTAACATCCGTCGACGCGCCCAGCGCGATGGCCCTAACAAAAGCAAATATGAAACGAATGGTCACCCTTACGTAAAATACATATCGATCCGCCCGGTGACGCCGTTTCCGGAATGTACGACATCGTTATCGAGGATTATCCTTTACGCGGCTCAACGATGCCGTTACTGCGAAGCGCTAAAAGCGAACGAGGAGAGCGAAGGAAAAAAGACATTCGTACCCCGAGCGCGGCTGGCGAGGTATACGCGCCCGTTACACCCCGGCTTTTGATAAATACCCTGCTACCCTAGACATTATGCGTGTGCTAGAATTATATCGGCAGGTATTTAACAGTTCGCCGATTGTACGATGTGGTAGAAAAATTTATTGCAATATACAGAAGCGCGGACGTATATGCGAGACATATATTTCCACGACCGATGGACCTAATTGTCTCATTGTGTCTTTGAGGGCACTGAAGTTTCACTTTTCTGTATCCGCGAAGGGATAAATTACGGGACAGGCGCCTAATATGAGACAGCGGGGTTTCTGCTAAATTAATAGACACCATCCGTTGACTCCACCATGAATTTTTTGCCCTTGGAGTGAAGTCCGATTAGTGGAGAGTCGATCGTTGGATCGTGCGATCGTTGCGAGAAGAAGATCTGTGATTGAATTTGGACGTTGAAAACCTGCTATCTCATATTAGAATCCTATCTCTAAAGCATCTACCTGTAATATAAGCTATTTTACATACGTACATGTATATGTACGATACAAAGGTGCTTTTAATTCGGTGAGTGGAACGAGTAGAGTAACGTTAAATAGAAAAGGAGGAAGAGGGGGAGAGAGAGAGAGAGATTATTATCTCTATTTCATTCCGGCGCGATTTACAGCGACGCAAGGGAAGGGGGAAAACGGCCCTTCAAGTGTGTTGAAAACGTTGCGCGATATTGGAGCGCGTTTAGGCGATCCGATAAATCAGGAGGGGCATAGATGAATGTCGACATAATGCAAAGGAGGGAAAAGGGGGACGTCAGCTAACGTCGATACCCCTACCGCGAGCCTGCCGTCTCTTATCCTTATCTTGTCTCGCTTTTTATTGCCATCTTACCCGCAAATGTATCCACGCATGATTACGCCGGCTGGTACTTCATACGCTTTGCGAGGTGCCGACAGTAAAAGTGAGATGATGCGGACTTGAACGAAGAGGTGATGACGCGATTGGCACAGCTACCGTAGACTTGCCTGTAACAAAGCATCATGGCCGCGTTACTTTTACAACAGACGTCTCGCGCAGTTCCGTTTGATGTGGCGCGCATTCCCAGATGTGCTTAATATCGCTTATTATCCAATCAAATGATCCTCAGGCAACGCGGAACGTTGCGGCAATGTCGTAAGTTTGCCGCACGACTGGGATGTTACAATATCGCGTGCAATATTATACCAGAATATTCCGCCATTGATATTTTCATAACGTCCGGTGCAATGATATCGCATTAGCGCAAGCCTTCGGCATTTTAGCGTCGTTTACGTTTGACATCGGCTGAGAAATCTAAATCAGCTTCAATTCCGTCGCTTCGGAGTATCGAAAGGTTTCCTTGACACGCGCATTATTTGCATCCGCCATCTTCGATTAAATTCCAAAGGGCTAGGGTGGGATGGAAACGATGAACTTTATTTTATAGCCGACGCGGGGGAGTCGGCCTTCGGGTTCTTTGGCGGTAGAATATGTTTCGTATCATCATAGGGGGTTTAGCACCGTCTCCTTCCTATCCATAACGCTCCCGCCCGCGCTGGCAGCCATTTTGAATACATTCTCACCCGAGGAGAGTTATCTGCGAAGCGTTTCGATTTCCCATTTAAAGTATCTTATATGTACACGTTCTCCCGGGGAAGGATGCGCAGAAGCATCGAGACGGAGGAGAAACGGATGTCTGGAAATATTAGCCTATTTCGCCGTTATTTCGCTGACGTCCCCATTTCCCTTGTAAATTTCAAAACGATCGCGCAACGGAACGCCTTAAATCGCAGAGGCGTAGTAGCGCGCGCGCAACACGTATTAGTAGATTAATAGAAATTTATTCAGGAATTAATATCTCGAGCCGATGATACACCCTGGGTCTCCCCAGGGTGAGAGAGAACGAGACAAACGGCGATCGCTCCGTATCTTCCGATAAATTGTGTTATCGATCGCGAGGAAACGTGTATTAATGTCATCAAGCTTCAACGGCTGCTTTCGCATTCAGATCTCGACGACACTGAGTAATATACCCGGACGAGGGATAACTTTTTTCCGATCTTCTCGGGAGGAAGAGAGAGAGAGGGAGAGGGAGAGAGCCGCGCTGATGGGTGGCTGAAAGAAAGAAACGGTGGTCGGTATTGGCTCGCTAGCGGCGTATGCTTATTTTAATTGAAACAGTCGAACACCGCCGCCACTTTGCCCCTCGCCACCGCCATGTCTCTTTCTCTGTTTCCCTTACCTCCCGCGTCCCTCCGTCGCCATACAGCGGGCGACAAACTCCCGCCCTCCGCGCCCTGCCGGGGGCGCCCCCGCCGCGTTAAAACGACCTACCGCCGTGCTCGCCCGGAGGATATTGTTTCAAACGAATATGCAAATCATGAGCCAGCCCAGAACGTGGTCCGCTGTAATTTCTATTGCTTCCACCTAGCGGGCGACACAAATAGATATCCTTAACGCTCCCCAGATCTAAAGGAGAAACGTGCGCCGAATGTGCTCCGCGATTCAACTCTCCTCCACCCCGCCGCGCCCCTCCTCCTCGCCCCGCTCGCTATCAGCTACGTAGCAGAATTTCCGCGGACGCGGCGGGGAAAAGAGCGAAAGCAATTCTGCTCAAAGATTACCATTAAGGGTGTAAACAATTTTCATTAAGCCGGGCATCGCGTACTCACTATTCGCAACGCGCTGTTCGACTTTATCAGTAAACTTCCGGCTAAATCGACTGCGCGCGCCAAAGTTAAAAATTTACACTCCGCGCGCCGCTCGTATGTTTGCGCCGGGTGAATCTCTCTTTCATATTGGCGAACAATGCCGCGTTATATCAAGATCGTCGAAAGGGCCTCTTGTACTTTTATGCGTAAACGTACAATTGTCCCCTCGGATTTCTGCCACAGAATACACGTCGCCTGGGTGTTGCCCATTGAGATCGAGACCCAAACCAAATGAGATCGGACAAGTGAGTGCGGAAAGATATAAATTTACTTAAATTACACACGTATTAATCAGAGCCGCATTAAAGACGCGATCGATTCGAGAATTTTCCGAAACTGCGGTACAAGTTTCATGTCTACGACGCAGTCTGGTATTTACGTATCGACTCCCGCGGGTGGCGAGATCGATTGCAAAAGTTGTAGAAAGCGCGCCTCAACGCGTAGAGAACGTCGCTGTACGTAACGCTTCTAAATATCTGCAAACGCAGCAGCGAAACGGGCATCCACACTTTTCAAATCTATAGTCGTGAAACTTATTCCATCTTGCGCGCAAATTACGAATACGTCGGTTCCCTCTGCCGGGGCAAAATAACGTAGAGTGGGATTAAAAGCAATTTAAGAGCAAAGAAAGAAAAAAGTCCAATTTACATTTACGCAAACGTTTACCAAAGTGATCGGGCCAACGATTCCGCTCGTCCGTTCGTGCGAAAATCTGTGCAGTAACGCGAAGATGTAATCAGACGTGTGTTTCTGAAAATCAGACTCCCCCGAGCTAAGAAGGAGCCGAGATCGATGTCCTCCAGCCAGTCCGGGGACGCTAACCTTCCCCGGCACCGAAGCCCGGTTAACTAAGTGAGAGAGTGACCCGTACTTTGTTCCCTCGCGCCGCGCCAGCAGGAATATATTGATAGTCAGCTCAAAACTCCATTAGGGCCGGCCAAGTATTCTCTCGTAAATACGAAAATGCTATCCCATTATTTACTGGTTAATTGGATTAATGAGACTCGTTATTCCGTGGAGGGCCGTGACTCGCGACCCACTCCGGCGTCTCTGTCGTAGGCGAGAGGAGAGTTAAGAGGGATGGGTCACCCGGCGGCGGGGTCACGACGGCGAAGGATGAGAATAGGGAATAAAGGGGTAAGACCGCCACGTGGACAAATATGTTCCGACACGTCGCCGACACACGCGCGCGCGTGTAAATCGTGCGCGCCGACGGTACGCTGTGATCGCGGGATTGTGCAATTTTTGTCGCGGGGCAACTTCTCGGTTCAAGTCCATTGCGATCTCGTCGGCACGAGTCTCTCCCATTTTCGAGAGACTGCCGCGAGATTTTGAAGAATTCGCCGAATACCCTCCACTTTTCTCAGTGTGTCAGCTAACGGTCGCTCGTTACTTCGTCGTACACGGTAGAAAGTAAAATGTTAATGTTAATATTTTTTACATGCCCCAAAAAGTCCACTCTGAATTTCAAGTTAAAATAACACTGTTGATAACATTGTTAAAATAACGTGTTAATGTAATAAAAGCAGGCAGGATAAGCAAACTGTACGAATAGTTGAGATAATTTTTAAGGAATGTCGATATCGCATGTTTCGCTTGATTTTGTGAAACAGCTGTGTTAAAAGAACTCAAAGTAATATTCAATTTTTAAGTGACATACATAAAGTGTCGAGTTATTATGTCAACATAAATACAACACATAAAAGTGTTGCGAAAGTAATAACATGTCCGTTTTATGTTAGTTTTACATTGAAATAAGAATCAAATCTTAGTAACACAAAAAAAAATTTTTAACATTTGAACACACAGTTAAAGAATCTCGAGTGTCTTCTTGCAGACCGCATTGGGCAAAATAAAAAATTGCGTGCGGTCGAGATTTAGTCGGCAAGAAGAAATATTGATATCGAAGCTTTTTATTAAAAAGAAAAAAAGCACGCGACATTATTTTATAAGATTTTAAAAAAGAAAGAGCATATGTGGAATCACACGGGATTGCATTGACGAGCGTAAATCCACGTGCGGCGAAATATTAAATCTTGCGGGACGAATTATATCCCGGCTGGCATTTAAAAAGCTTCCCGCCAACTCGCTCGCTTCCGTGTTTCGACTCACCGCACCGTCGCGTTAAGGGTTTCAGCGACAATTAATTATTCCTAATGCCTCCACAAAGTTCGCGGCGCCTCGCGCCGGTTTCGATTATTCGCGTGTTATTGGAACGATAAATCAAAGATTCTCTGAGAAAAGCTGCGCGTCAAACCCGAATTCCGCGGTAGGGATACACTTTTGAAATGGCGAGCCGACTTCATTAATCAGCGGCACCGCCGCGTCAAGGGCGGCCGCGCTCTGGATGCCGTATTATATAGAATAAAATTAATGAGATACACAGAAATACACTCCAGTTCCGGTTCGGCGCGGCGCGCGCGATCTCGTAGTTCCAACAGAACGATCTCCCTTAGATCCCGGCCCGTACATATCGCTCAATGCTCCAGGTTTGAATTAGACACTTCCGATTACGTGTATGGTGTGTGTGTGCGTGTGTGCGCGCGCGCGCGGTCGTGATACAAAATAAAACAAGCACATCTTTCAAAATGTCTACAAATCACGGGAAGATGAACGTAACGCTTTGGTAAACGTAAACCGGCGGGCCAGATAATAAAAATGAAAAATCAGGAAGCAGACAACGAACGTCAATTATTATTTCGCGTCAAAGTGTATTTTATTTTAATATCTCTCGTCAAATTTTTTTATTAAAAATTTCTCCATTAATCGCTTCTTTTCGAAAGATGCGTTTGGAAAAGGCAAGTTATTTTTATTTGTAAAGAAGTTGGATATCCTTCCTTTGTTAACCACCTTATCTTTGTTTAAACGGATAATTTTATAAGCACGTAATGTTATCCTATCGATATTGTGAGAAACAATTGGATCGTTTTTCTGATCGTCATTGTTCTGCTTATTCACCCCAGTTACCTTATTTACCCCGGCGATGGTCATTACTTATATATTAATTTTCTATATTTCCACTTTGAAAGACTAATTTACGGTGGCAAAGTAATTTGGTAACGCGCGAAAGTGTCGCACGTTATCTGTTATCAAAATAGGAAGATTGCGCGCGTTTCCTTGCCAAGTAGTACGTACGTGTGCGTCGTACTCGGGCGCAATTTAGGATATACCCAACTAGTCATGCAACTCGCGGTCCGGTGATAGTTTGAGCGCGAGAACGTCGCCCGAAGGACGAAAGGACCCGCCGGGCCGCGTCCAACTTCCGCCCTCCGCGCGTCCCCACCATCTCCGTCATCACGCACGCGACCGCTGCCCGCAAGCAAGTAAGACAGAACGAGAAACGTGGACAGCGTGCCCGCTGCCGGGAAAGCGCGGTGAGCGCGAGGGAGAGACAGGGAGCGAGAGCGGGCGAGGAAGGGAGGAAAACGCGGTGAGAAACGGAGAGTGGGTTGTAGCAGCAGCCTCTGGTTCCCCAACGGGATAGCCCAAGGGGGGTGTAAAGATGGCGGCCGAGGAGGGAGAGAGAGAGAAAGGACGCGCGTCGGTTATGATAAGGCGATGCTTTAATGACAGCGCGTTTCTATGGCAACGGGCGTGTAGGGGCTGGCCGCCGCGACGCCCGGCGTCGGTCAGCTCGGGGGGTGGAGAGTGCATTGAGCGGCCAGCCGCCATACTAGTGGACACACAGCCTCGATTCTCAGGGATGAATTTCTCTGTGTGTGCGCGCGCGCGTGTGTATATACCCGTGCCATTCTCGCGCACCCCGTTTTACTCTCTACTCTGCCATTCCTCCTCCCTGATGCACACACACACGCGCGCGAGCGCGCGCGCGCGCGCGCGATCGTCCTCTCCTTTCGTCTCCCGTACGCAGGGGTTTGAGGAGGGCTCCTTCTATTCTATCTGCTCTTACATCTACCATTTCCACCTCTGCCTTTGTCTTTCCATAGCCGGGGCACAGCAAAACCAGTAACAACGCGACGTTATCTGTCTTTCGGATTCGCCACGAGACGCCTCCGAATCTTGAGAATTCAGAATCTTATCGTTTACTTAGCTCGGGAAGATATTTTCTTTTCGGCGAAAGCTGCACGCGCGTAGATTACAGTTGAACAATTAATTGTACCGTAATATTGAAGTGTTATACTGAAATGTTTAACAAATAATCATCTTAACTTTAAGATTTAATTAAGTAATCGTTAACCAGCAATCGTGCGCCGAGGAGAAAAGTATTGAGTAAAAGAAGACATTTCGCAACTCAACTGTGCGGCGGTCACGAACTGTCAAGCAAATATTTGTTAATTAAATATATATATGTTTCGATAAGTGCGTATGTTTAATTTAAAACCATACACATTCGAACTACAGAAATATGTATCCTAAATATGTTTGAAACGATGCTGTTTACCAAAAAAAATGTACCACTTTGACGCAATAACAGAAAAAGTTAGACTATTCTATATTTATTTTGTCATCACCCTCTTATAAAGAATTATTTTTCTTCGCAAATAAATCTGTTCCGGCAACAATTAAAAGAACGTACGTCTCTAATTAAATATATCATTAATTTTCACGCGACACTCTCGCCTAGCTCGGGCTACCGTGATTTCAATTTAAAAAAAATTGTACTACTTTGATGCGACGACAGAAAAAGTTAGACTGTTGTATTCTACATTTATTTTGTCATCAACCTCTTATAAAGAATTATTTTTCTTTGTAAATAAATCTGTTCCATCAACAATTGAAAGAACGTCCATATCTAATTAAATATATCATAAATTTTCACGCGATACTCTCGCCTAGTTCGGGCTACCGTGATTTCAATTTACCAATTCTACCTCAACGTTAAGGCATACATAAGGATTCCTCAAGTTATTAAGCGGTTCAGAAGTTTCCCCGTAAAGTTCGAATTCCCACAATTAAATGAAGCGTAGACCCCCTGCGTGCGAGAATCTAGACCTCCTCACCTGCAGAAATTGCTCGGGACACGTTAGCCTTTCAGCGGAAACATTTTAGGAGAACATCAAAGAATCTTTAATCGTTCTGCGTGCGATCCCCTTTGCGCCGTCTCTCGGTGAATATCCTCGATAAGCTGGTTGCCCTCCGTCAGGCTATACATACCGCTAAGTAAATTATACGTTTCGTCTACCGCCACAATGGACACGTTAACTCTCGCGCAACAGTTGCTCTGTTATAAAATATTGGTAATTTTATACGCGGTGTCCGGGGAAATCGCCGGGTCCTTTTAACTACAGTAATTCTCTCTCTCTCGCAATTTTCCTACGAAACGGAGTACAGATAAGACGGAACGGAAAATTTCCGCGCGTCCGCCCTGGGCTCCGATACGTCATTTCCGTGCCTGGTCGAAATCCTCACGCTCGCCTCTCAATTTGTGTTTCACCTTGGATTTTCGGGCCGTGACATTCGCGGCACGATCAGCACGCCGGCCGACGGGTGCGAAAGCGCATGCCGAAGTAGCCGCCCTCGAAAATTCAAAAGCAAATCTCCGTGGACGGCGCGGATATACATACATAAGAGCGATAACGGAATTTCGTAGCAGAGACTCCCGGGCAGACAAACCGGGCATCAAGAGTATCCGAAAACACACAAGGGATGTTTAGGGGAACGCAAACACACCGTGTCTCTGCATTATGGATGCAACGGAGTGGACCGCCACCCTAGCTGCACCCCCTCCCTCCCCCTCCCGCCGCCGCCTCCTCCTCCCCCGTATTTCCCGCCCCCGCGCCCTCGCTTGCCTTCTCTTTCCGGTCCTCTCTACCCTCCTTCCATCCCCCCGTGTGCACCACGCGAGATGGTTGGTTGGGCTGGGCTACGGGCTTCACCCCCGCTCGCATTTATTTATAATCAAATTCCATGTATACCGGCAGCCGGTGCGGTGGCGGTCTGAATTTCTATCCGAATGTGTACACACTCGTCCGCGAGGAGGTAAGCGCGAGCGCGGGCACGGCGAGACACATATGCACGCGCGCAGACACCCGCACCCACCCGCACCCGCGCGCACACAGGCAAACGCGCGCGCAACACATGTACACGCGTGTGTACATGTATACACGGGTGAACGGGCACATAGATAAACGCGCGCGAGTTCGAGGGTGGATTCTTCCGCCTCTCTCTCTTGCGCTCTTTCTCTCTCTCCTCCCCCATCTCTCTTCCTATCGCGAGAGGGAGCGGGAAGGCGCGGATTCGCTCGGCGGTCAATTTAAAAATCAATATTGACCGAGGAGCAGCCAATCCTTTATTTATCGACGCGGATTGTTGGCTGCACGGGAGAGACGCGCCAAGAAGATTGCTGCTCTCTCCCCCTTCTTACCATCCACAGCATCCCCTAGGTTTCCGCTGCCATGTTGTTCCAAACGCGTCCTGAATAATGCGGTCATCCTCGTTACAGTCCCTCTTTAGACCGTCATGTTACAGCCCGCCTCGCTTCGGCAATGAAAGTTATCGAAAGAAATGTGAATAGCTTACCAATTCCCCCGGCGATCGACGACGATAAAATTCGAATGGCATTTCCAGATATTATTACTCGCTAAAGCGATCGCGATACATGAGCGAGGGAATTCAACTCAAAGTTAAGAAGCGGCATTCGGGCGCGAGGGAACAAACTCAGAACGAAGCTACAACACTCGATATTAACATCTAAAAATTGTAATAACGATTCTCAGGCACAGTGAGTGGAATCAACTTGCAAATTACATTCTCCTGGTCGCTTATTTCATACTGAAATATCTGAGAGACAAGTGAGGCCGCTTGAAAAGAGAGGAGCAGCGACATTTGGATGTGTGCGAGGACGAGCTCGATCATCGTGCTGCGGTAATCGCCTCCTAGAATGAATTACTGGGTCCATTTTTTGGATTGATCGTCCATAATAGTGGGTGTTTGGGATTGTGGGCTGATCAAAGCGGGAGCCAAGGCGGAGTCGGGAAGATGTAAGACTCAGCACCGAGGGTCCGACCCTCAGTATCCCTCCAACTCACCCTTCGGCCTTCGGCAAGGTACCCCTAACAGACATGATCAAGAAAAATGATATCGCCCGCTCAAAAGCAGATGACTTTTTGCGCAATGGCGGACGCGGCCTCCTTCTTTCGCCAGACTGCCATTCGTTATTGCGAAAAATATGGCTGCATCAGTAAAAGACTAACTCGGAAGGCATAAATTGCTCCAATTCTACGTTCACTTTCTTACAATTTCAGCTCTCGCTCTTTTGTCATTTATTATTTTATATATCTCTTTTTATACGAAAGTTGTTCGTTTTGCCATTAGTACAATTAGGGGAAATTACAGTGAAACCAATAAACTCTCGGGAATTTCTCGCAGTATGAATAATAAATGGTGGATAAGAATTTACAGTAATATTATCTGTTATAAAATTTGAGACCGACTCGTGATATGTACATTGTTATGTTTGGATCAGATAAAAAAGGCTTGAAAAAACTCTGGTATCCCTTTTGAGGGGTTGAGGGTTTATAGGTTTTATATAAGAATAAACTGTAGAAGGGATAGAACTTAACAATGACGTTTGAGCGTCTTAAGTGCGCTCCTTCGCTTTGAGAAAAATGAAATAAATTCAGATCATTGTTATTATTAACTTAGGCTTGTGTCTAGAAGCGCAAATCTTGATTGCAGAATGGAATGTCATTAAGTGAAACGTGTAACATACTTGAACTAAGACTATATGAAAAGAATAGTCAAGTAAGAAGGGAAATAATGTCACTTATTATTTTGTCATGTCTAAATGAACGTGTTATGTGTGCAAAAAATATCTCGATTAAAAATTATTTCATAAAAAATTTTCTCAAGCGTTTACACGTTAACGCCGAGATTTCGGTCATTAAAATCCAGGTTGTGTGATTATCTGTAATTCAAAGATCGCGGATATCTTCACATTACAGCAATCACCATTCTTTTTAATTTAACCTCTAGTATCCCCATTAAAAGGAAAAGCGATGAATCAGCGACACCCTATGTAGCACTTCCCGGCATTATCAAGATTTATTTTAGCAAATCGTGTTTGCTGGGTAATGTACGAATTACTTGGCGATATCGCGTAGGAAATATTTCTCTTTTAAATACTTTTTCGCAGAGCAGAGGGGAGCCCAAATGTCAACGTTGCAATCCTTTTCCTAATCTCTCTTTCTAAACTTACCCTAACGCGAATAACAGCAAAAATAGAGTATCTCTTCCAAACGCAAATGTACAATAGACAAATCAACTCTGTTCACTCTCATTTACGATGTCAAGATCATGCCCAACACCTAGCTTCAACTGTACGTGGAAACAGTTTTCTCTTCAAATATCGACCGCTCGATTGCTCGTCTATGTTTACAACGTTGTTGTTTCTTTAAAGCTTACTTTCTTATCTAAAAACGCGCGATAAATGCACACTTGTCAGAAGTGTCAAAAATTTCTCTATATTATATTCCAAGTTTGATACACATCACTACCTCCATTAAATTGAATATCTCACACAAGTTCAACGATAACTGTCGTCAAATGTATCTATTCTTACAGCGGTCTGCTGAGTTGTATCGGCCCGTGTCGAAAACATCGAAAGTACAGAACCACCCCCCCTGCCCATACATACGATATGTCCATCTTCGAGCGCGACGGACACGAGGCGGTCGCCGCGCAAACAGATCAATGCTTCGCGTTCCAATATAAACAGTATTATTGAAACAAAGCGGGCGGGACGGAGGTGTAGCTGGATGAAGCCTGGTGCGCGCGTGTGAGGAGGGGACCGAGGGATGAAGGTTGGGGCAGGAAGAGGACAAGAGAGGCGGTCGGGCGCTCTCCGGCAAGGGCAAGGGAGGAGCGAGGACGGGGGGCGCGCGAGCGAGCGAGGGGGTCGCGCGGGCGGAGCGGGCGGAGGGGCGGGGGAGGGGGGGGGGCGACCCGGCGAGGGGGATGGGGGTTGGTGGTTCTGCCGTTCCGTTGGGTTGCGGGGAGGGAACGGGGGGTGAAGGGTGATGTGCCCGGGTTATGGGGCTGCGCGGCCCGGGCTAGCCTCGGGGGGGGTGCTC
>NW_011967246.1:4210421-4234187 GCF_000949405.1 Vollenhovia emeryi
CCTGCTTCCACCACCCTCTCCTCCTCCACCTCCGGCCAGGATCCCCCGTCCCCTCCCCGCCTCTCCGTCCCCCCGCCGGATTCTACGCCGCGCCATCTCGTCGTATCCTCCTGTGTTGCCCCCTTCCCCTCCCCCCCCCCTCCCGCCGACCGCGCTCTTGCTCCCCCTTGTCAGACTCACGAACCCATCGACTGTCGATTCTGTATTATATGTCAGGACCCAAACTCCTTGATGCACGTACCACTCCGCCGCCACCTTACCCCCCCCCTCACCCTGCTGTCGGTCCTTTTCTTATATTCAGCGGTAACTTATAGCGCTGTCGGTGTTTTCTTCAATAACGAAAGAAACGTATCCTCCACCTCGGATTCGTTCACGACGAAAAAAAAAAGAGCGACTTCCCGCGATCAGACACAAGAATTGATGCTGCAGGAAATAATAGTCGACGATATCGGGAGGAATGTAATCTTGATGCCTGACGCACACACGATAATATTTTATCGCTAGTTTTTTTTAATATTATTGTTCCTTATTCTATTTCAATTAAGTGTAGTCGATAATTGTATATATGATTTTGCAATGCTGAATGTATGCATAATGCAAGGTTTGATATTTACTTCATAGATATTTTTATGAGAGAGGGAAGATACAAAAGAGGACATTTAAGAAAGTTCTAACTTTTTGTGTACTTAATTCGTAAATGATTCAATATTACATTATGATTACACGTTGAAATTAAAAATTTTTATAAATTGGCCAAACGACTGTAATTAAGAAATATTCTTATTTTATTTGTAATTCATTGAAACCGTTTTACCATAATGAGAAATGAAATATGAAAAAATTCCAGTCTTTTGCGCGCAATAACCGTGCAAAAAAAATGACATGCGCGTCGAAGTTTTCGCGACAAATGCATTGCAAAATCAGAATGCAAATACATCGTTTGCTATGTTATTAATGTGAGAAGACGCGATATAATTATACGATGCGCGTGTCCCGGCAATTTTCGTTTTAATCAGAATCGTAATAACGCTTTGTGGTAAGTCAATAATTCGGAACGGAGGTTTCCAATCCAGATGGACATTGCGTGCGGCAACTCTTGCCTGATTATTAGCGCTACTACCGTGGCGAAGCAAGCAGTCAATCAGGATAGCGGGCTATTCGGGTAGGTGGGTAGCAGCTCGCTGGACGCAGTCAGCTTGGTGTGAAATTAGCGCAGATGTCGTGGCGATGGTTCATGCTACAACTTCTCTGTTCATTTTCCACGAGAATGGCTCGGGAAGGGGTCGTCGGCCCTACCTTCTACTACCGTCCGCCCCGGATTTTCAGTTCCTAGCATTAAGCAATCGTTGACCCAATTAATCCACCCACCTCCACGATATCCTACAAGATAACTCTTTGAAGAAACATAATCCCGCGGTATTATTGCTGTTACTCGGCGGAACTAATTAGCCCTTCAGATGGTTCGAGCGACGGTAATTAATTCGAGTTCAGTGTACTTGCACGGCAACTTGGAAAGTCGTCACGTATCGCGACTTATTAGACATAAATCCTTGCAAAACGACCATTCGCGCCTCCATCCTCCCGCGCGCATACAAAAAGACGAAACAATAGCCGTATTTAGTCGTGAGAAAGGGATTTTTCATTAGGACAACCTAAGCCCCGATGCGAAAGGATTAATAGAAGTTATAAAGTAGAGCCCGAAGAGGTGGAGGAACATTACGTGACCTGACTCCGATCGAGTCTTTCTTCAGGTTATATTGCAGGTTGCCGTCGTTTCTCATTCACCCCCCACGGCTCATGCGCATCACATCTGACCAATAGAATCGCGTGGTCCATCTCTGCTGCTGACCAAACCCCTTGACTCGTACCACTCTTGCCCCCGAGATACATTCCCCCGCGAAGAAAAAAAAAAAGGAAACTTTGAGACCGGTCCTCCCCTTACCCCTCGCAGCCCCGCCGCCCAGCATACCCACGTCGAGTGTGTATTTTCTAGAGGAAACCTCATCAACTCCATCGAAACTCCATTTCTAAGAACGAAATTGGAAAAGACGGAGAAATACGTTCGATTCGATGCGAACGATATATGTATAAACCCGAAAAAAACGTCAATAGATATAACGTCATCGTCAGAGACGACACGTCGAGATGAGACTTCTTTCTCTTTCACTCTAACTTAATTATTGTTATATGCATAAACTGTAAAAAGTATAAAAAGATCAAATATAATGCAGTTATTCTACGAATAGGCTTCCAGAATGTAAAGTCCGAATAATTTTTTTCGCGCCATCAGTTCTGTGATAAAAATTATTTTTTATTGGCAGTATTTTCCCAAAGCAATTTTACGGAATCACGTTTCACGATAATATTTAATATCAAAATTGAAAACGGGACTCGCGTAAAGCGTGTTAAAACCCAGAATGGTCACCGATGACGTCGCCGAGGGAATAAATTCAAGGTCAAGAAGAAATGCATAGAACAACGCGAATGGGTTTAATGAAGCGACGTGTAATCGCGGTTGAAAGCCAAGAAACGAAGAATGTGTTTTCGCGAGAGAAAACTGGCTTTAACGACTCGACAATTCGCTCTTATCCGCCAATCTGGCGTTAACCATGGCGCAAGCTTTCTCGCGAAACTGTCTAGTCGGGCGCGTCGAGCATGACTGGAGTGCGACGTGAATAACTTAGTAGCTCAATTCTGCTCATCCAGCACCGGCGAGAGCTCGCTCGGCCTTCAACCAGCGCAGCAGCAGCTACATCCATTCTTCGCCACTCCGCAGTAATATAATATTATCCGAGCATTGTACCCGACTAATTAGTTGTACTAACGCTGCGCGACCTGATTACACATTCGGCTCGGCTACCCCGGACTTACAGAATTGCGAAGCGTATAAAGCTTCAGAATTCCTTAAGAGATACATACCTCTCGCGTTGCTATAAATAACTCCTACATTTTACAAAGGTGTTATTAAAATAATATATATACTTTTTGTAGCATTCCTTGTAAAACCGTGTGTTCGATTTTTTTTATATGGGAACTTTTACAGGAACGCAAATCTTAGCCTGGCAAAATTTTTCTCTAAATCTTCTAGTATTTAGTTATTTATGAAAGCAGGACAAACAGTCAAGAAGAGTGATATGTGTTTTTATAAATACATTATTTTATTAGATTAGATTATATCTCGTTTATATTGTGTATAAATAAATATCGATATTTAAAAAACTTGGTTTTTTCAAAACAAGTGTAGTGCTGGTAACGCGTTTTCATAAATAACTAAACAGTACTGATATAAACTCTTTAATCCCTCTTTAATCAGTGTTTAATTGCATTTACATTTTCTGAAAATAAGAGAAACAATTGAAAAATAAAAGCAAAATAACTTTTTAAAGTAGATTTTTTTATAAAATAAATTTCATGTTCTCTCTGTGTAATAGATAAGATGTAAAAGTTATTTATTCTGTCTATGTCTCGTGTTATCATAAGAGAAGAGACTGAAAAGCGGAAAAGAGACATCCAGCGATTAGATTTTGGCACAAAATAAAAAATCAATCAATAGCACCGACTATACGAGCTGGTTCCATTTCCATCGACAAATATTTGGTCAAAACTAACGTCACGCCACACTAGCTCGAATCGATACAATGTTTCGCTGCTATTTCGCAAAACTTGGAAAGAATTGAATCGCCATGCGACAATAACAGCGCTGTGTAATTTTACTAACTCTTTTTTGCTCCGTCGTATATTGTAAATTGGCAATAGAGCGAATAACAATTTCGTATAGTCGCATTCAAACGGGATTTCAACTTTTTTGGAAGTTCGATGAATGACAATTGCCGATGGTCATTACTCAATCGATTGGAAACGTTTGAAGTTATTTAAATCCGTATTTATATTCGTTACATAAATATCGTCGAAAAGTGTTAGATAAAATGTCCGGAGTAAAATTTTACTTTGAAACACAAACGATGCACTAATTACATTTTTATTAGATAACTGAAAAAGAAAATATTTAGTTGAACGTAAGAGGTGAAATGCTTACTTTTATGAAATATTACGGCATTAAAATATTAGACAACTGCGGAATAATTCCGCAATATTACGCGACGAAATAGTTATTAGATTTTACGTTATTAAATTGTTTCAAGCTACATAAAGTCAAATTATTAATAAGGATAAAAATTAAAATACAAACTGGCTGATTCACTACAGAATAAACGTGACTAATAGTCATTAGCGTGTACTTCTATTAAGTAACTTAGCTAAAGCTTTGGCATATAAAAATTATCGCAAAAAATAATAACTTACAATTTATTGCGCGTCTTTTGTAGTTTGTGTCCCGTGTAAAATTAATAAATCCAGCGAGATACTTGCCTCGATTGTAACCGAAACAATTACAGTCGCTATCGCGAAAGTTAATTAATCGCGCGTGCGAATTGTTCGTATAGGAAATCGAGTTCGAAGCCTCTGCTACTTGACGCGATCGCGTCTTGATGGGTAATGCGGCGACACACAAAGCGGTTCACGCCACTACCTGCCGGCTCGAATCTCGTTGCGCGAATGGTAACGTGACCTTGTATAAACACACCACGCTGTATGCTGAAAAAACAAATACCGAGGCCACGTACGCCAGCCACTTGCGCCGCGTGACGAATTATTCAATACATTATTAAATAAAAATTGTATTAAATCAATATACATCGAGTGTTCTGTAAACTGATATGCCAGCGAATCGTTTACTACAATTACTTATAACCTTGAGGTACCACAGCGTTAATCATCTCCCAGTATTTATCACGACCGCGCTTCGAGTAATCCGCTTGCTGTTACCTACTCGCTCGAATCTTGTCACAAGAGTGATAACAAGTAGTCCTGGTCACGGCGGCGTGTTGTACCGCAAAAACAAATACCAATCGCACGAAATGGCACTTTTATAAGTAATCGTCGTTTCGATACAAATTTTTACCAATGCAAACTAATAATTGCTTCAAACAACAAACGAGAATGCAGGTCCGAGCAAGATGTAGGTAGCCCAATAATTGTAATCTAAAGTGTGAATTCATATACCGTTTTCCACGCCGGTTTCTTCTCGGACATTACGCAATTCCGTACAGATGGAATCGTTGTCGTCAATGATCAGTCAAGAAAAGAAACCGGCGCGCAGGACAAAAGTGGAAAACGGTATATGAATTCACATTTTTAGATCACAATTATTGGGCTACCTACATTCTGCTCGGACCTACATGGCATTCTCGTTTGTCATTTGATTTTAACTAGGGGCCTTATTTAACTCGAATGTTTAATATCTGCTTGTTACAATAATTACGAAGTATAATAGAGCTTGACGTCCCCTAATACTTGCGAGGAGTGATGCACGATACGATGTAACATCGACCCTTGTCACATGACAGCAATCTTGCAAACTTTACAGTATTTTCTTCCTACTCTCACAAACGCGATAAAATAACCAGATCAATTTAAAACACCGCAATCTTTTGGAAGAATACTGCCTTCTTATTTATTTTAAATGCGCGTTATTTTATTAATAATTCCGTTCTTTTTACTTTTCCCTCTTTTTCCGTCTCTTCCTTTTCTCAGTTTTACGAAGCACAGAAAAATTTTTTTAAGTAAGAAATTGTAATTTTGTTAGCAGTCGATCGGAGTTTTGGGCACGGCATATAAAGTATGTTTGCAGAAAATATAAGAATTCAACGGTCTAAATATTATAATTGCACAATTGTAACGTCAGCTGTTAAAAATTTATTCTTGAAATTTTTATAACCCGTAAGCACACACTTAGCAATTTCGTATCATCGAAACGGACCGCGCGCCGCTTATGTAGTTACGCGTAAAACTTTGTCCTAGACGTCGACTTCATATTACAACAACCCCCGTGCGATCGGGATGGTAACAAGTAATAGCCGAGACAAGGGTCGAAGAGAGGGGTTATGCTCACACCCGATATCCGCTCTCTTTTCCATTCGCGCTCTTTTTCACCCTTTGTCTCTCTCCCTCATTCGCTCTCTATGGAGCAATTTATCTACATTATACCCTCAGTTGGTTTCACTGTATGTTTTGACAGGAACAGCATTATTAAATGCCCTGGCTATCTGATCCTCGACACCCCTAATATACATAATACGCCTTTTCCTTACGCGTGGCCGCTTATCCCCCGGTGACTATGCACCCCTAGAGCGCTCAAATGGTCAATCGAACATGACGATTCATCGCGAGGAGATAAAAAATTATTTCCGCCACGAAGGGAATTTGCATCGCGAGGAATATACGAAATTTATTTCACGCAACAACGGTTTATCAAATTTTCTCCGCGAAAGACCGGAGCTGTTAGCTCAGTTTGTACTTGCGGGAATTGACAATTAAGCGTCGCGCGTGGATCCAGAGTGTAAAAGCACGGTGCACATAGGAGGGTTAATTATACTTGAAAATCTTTATTCCACACTAAACGTCTCCAGCGGTGTAACGGGGCGGAAAAACGAGCAGTCCGCCACGCAAACGCGAGAAATGCCCGCTTATCCCTCGTAACGGCCTTCTCGTCATAATATATCCTTAATACAACTTAATGATCTATTGTCGAAATGCAGCGGGGATGTACCATAATTCCCGACACGTTTCCTGTCACGTGGATCGGCCATTTGATGCGTCCTACTGCCATTCAATGGGATTACAAGCGTGCGTACATCGCTAATTTTTCTCATGGCCACTGTCACCCTGTTATCTGTGGATGATCCGGCTCCCATCCAAGCCGACAACACGCCGATATCCCATAAAAAATGTGGGGTTTCGGCCATTCCCGCCAAAATAAATATCAGGCAGGCGGATAAGCAACGAAACGGTCTTACAATTGCCGATTAAAACCCACTGTTATCAAGTGTCGAGGGAATCGTGACACAAAGCAATTAAAATCAAGTTCTACAGACGATGGAAGGTGTGTCATTCATCCAATTTCTTCGGAATTAATTTCTCTCAATGCAGTCCCGCCGGAAAGATGTTTTATTCCATTCGCGTTTATATTTGAAAAGTTTTACCTTCATAATTTCTTGTGACTTACCCTTGGATCCGTCGCCTTTTCATTGCCTTCTCGATTGCACCACCAATAACGGACCTGGCGATAAAGAAAAAAAACGAATTAAAATCTAATTGAAATTCGCGTATTCTATATCACACCACATATTGCCTACTGTACAGTGATGGGCAGAATGGTTGCAACACTTTTTTTTCTAATGAGCTTAGGAACGCAAATTGGGTTTACGTTCCCAAACATTTTCCCCGAGGAAAATTTTACTCGAGAAATATAATAGAATCGGAAACGCTCAAGATAGTTGTCGGAACGGAGTCGAGTAAATTGTTCCTCGGAGAGGGGGATTTTGGAACGTAATCTAGGTGCACGTTCCTAAACTCGTTAAAAAAGAAAGTGTTGCAGCCATACTGTCCATTACGGTACAGTGCTAGTCATTAATGCCTGAACCTCAGTTTTACATAGGATTCACAGTTTCGTAATCTTTATTCACATCTAAACATCGATGAGTTTCAGGCTGCGGTACACACAGACTTCTATAGAAGTCTGTAGCAATGCATACATACAGCCTGAAACTCAGTGATTTGTATAGATGGAAAAAATGATGGTAAAAATGCAGGTCCAGGCATTAATGAATGGCACTGTACACGTAACTAGCTGGGATACATTTTGTATATAAAATATCGCGACAAAACATTGTTTTACATCTTTAATATCGATTACTGGACGCAATGCTACGCCGAATGGAGTTGTGTGTATATTTACCGAAATGGTGCTACTGTTGCGAAGATAATTAAGAACGTAACGATTAGAGAAGTTAATCCCGCTCGCTTTTGCGTGTAATAATAAGAGGTGGGCAATAATTGCGGTACAAGTACGTGCTCGCACCGGATAGAGTTTAATTCTGAGCGATATTATAATTAAGTGGTTCCCAACGTAATGGTCGGCGTCACGTCAAGCAGTAACACCGAGGTTGGCGCTCATCATACTGCTTAGTTCAAACAATCAGCGACCCGATGGTGGCCGTCACGCGAACCCATCTTTTGCCTCAACTAGCGTTCTAATATTCAAGAGGTCTTGCGTTAAAAGTCTAAAGGTATATAATGAGATAATAAATACGCGCGAGCATGCCCAGGAAACGCAAGCTGAACTAATCAATTCGTAAAGCATTGAAAATAATTTCTATAATAAAAAATACTATCCTATTGACTCGCAATTTATATTGAGAATTATTAAAACAGTTGAAAAAATATTATTATCAGTCTTCAAGAGCATAGTCGATGAGATGCGACTCTCGCGTACATTCCGCAAAAATTTAGACATTCGTTCGCGCAGGAGTAAAATAAGCGTTTTGTATAACGCGAAATAGCGACGGTGATTCCCTGAAGTCGCGGTCAATGCATGCATTCAATCAATCAGCATTCACGATGACGAGGAACACGTCTTCCGCCATGCGAATTAGCGTACGTCAATCTGGATCAGACTTAACACGCCGTTGAGTCGAGTACTCCACCGATCGCCGAACCGCAACCGGAAATTGGCCGCTTGGTTATCAAAGTTTGCGGTTTGCGTGTCTGCCGAGCTGAGCGGTAAATAGGTAGAAAAGGGAGGAAGGTATGGGCGGATGGGGTGAGATATCCCCATTAATAAGCGAGCAAGAGATAGCTGACTCGTTGAATTAGGGTGCCGAAGGTAAATATTCATTTCACGATTGAACTGACGCTAGCAAGCAGGTAACGTTCCCCCCTTTTTTCCCCTTTTCTTTCGCAAAAAACGTAAGTATTCTCCGTTTCTGTGTCGTTGCAAAATACACTTGTTACTAAAATCAGAATTTACGATAAAACTGTCCGCGCGTAATACGTTAAACTGGCGCCGCGGTGATATCCGCTACACTGTAAAAAAAGTATGTAAAATTACATACATAATAAGTGTAGTGATTGCATTATTAATAACGGAAAGGCCACGTACTTGTACAAAAAATTGTTTTTACTCTTTGTTGTGCAAACGCTTGCATATATTTGATGAAAAATTACCAAAAATTGTAGAAATCACACAATTAAAAGCAAGCCGCTTACTTATTACATAAGGCAATAATTTTACCTACGAGATAGAAATTTACCGACGTACGTAAATACACACTTTTAACAGACGGCCCCAATATTACCCTACTATAATAGCTGTAATTTGTTTTCAAATCTGTTTACAATGTATACTCCGGCAAACAAATAAACATATTTCCAATTTGCATTCGCACTCGAGCCGCGCGCCCGCGCGCGAATTGTTCGTCCACGATGGCGCGCACTCGGAATCAGCGCGCAGACCGCGATGCGGATGTCGTCGCGAGTTGAATAATAAATTGCGCCGTTAATTGAAACAATTAATTAATAATTCATGATAGGCAAGGAGAATTTGCCAGGCGGATAGTGAGCGAGCGAGCGGATCGGGATGGAAAGGGGGCGCCCGGTCGGGGATGAGCGGGGGGGGGGGAGGGGGGTTGCAACGAGGCGGTCGTCGCGGAAGCTTGTAATTTGCGTCACGAGTAACGCGCAAAAGCGAGACAGCGAGGAAAGTTGCGGGCGCGTGGGACGCAGACGGATGTATATACCCGTCTACCATCCTGAATATAATTTACTTGAACAAACTAAAATCCCCATCGAGAGCGCGCCACTTCGTCGCGCCTTCTGCCGCCGGTAGCTTGGCATCCTTTTCGAGGACCTGTCGCGTCTCGTCGCCTCAGTAACCCTCGACGTTCTCCCCGTGCTACGACCTAGGAAAACCGCCCCGATCGGGTCCCGCTCAACCCCATCGTTCCGCGATTCGCCCGATTCGCTCCTTTACGAATACTTTATAAGCCAGAAGACGCGGCCCGGTGCCGCTCAAACTTTATTCTCTATTTATGCTCAGTCGCGGCAAAAAAAAAGGGACGCGGCCTGCCCTCCGCGGAGTTCCTTGCTTTTTTAAATCGACCTCTCGCTAACCCGATTATGGCGCTGAAGTAAAAAGTGCGGATGTCGCGATTGCATCGCGCGCATTACACACAGATCATCCCCTGCGGAAATAATCCAGCGAAAATAATTTCAAATATTAATTTTGTGAAAAACCCGGTGTCAGATTTTAATCAAAAGTTTGATAACGAGTGTTATACATTTTTTTCAACATTAATTCTATCCCGATAATTATTAATCTCGGATTTAATTTCTGATTTACGAAGAATACGTTCTTCGCAAAACAGGTGAAATAATTTTATTTGCCATCTAAAGATTGATTCAAAGATATGTTAGTCTTTAATATTAAACAATATTAGGAACTTGTCTCATAATAGGGGACTTTCCTGTGTGTGCACCGTAATGTCACCTCGAGAAGGTATCGAGAGAGGTCTTCGGATTTTTTTTAAGCGCCCGACACGAAATGATATCCGACGATGACGGAAGCCGACGTTTTAAAATTTGCAAAACGGTAAAATTCTATCGTCGACTAATGGAAAACACGTGTCGATCAGCGTGAGATTCTAATCAAATCGACTTAGAGCCGGGCTCAATCGACCTCCCCGGTGAGATGCGGTTCAATCCCTGTGTGCGGACGATAAAAATCCAAAAGGATAGAAAGCTGCAGGTTCATTTCATAGGGAAGAGCAAGAGACGGCGCGGGGCGTGGAAAGAGGAAATGGGTACAATCAGTAGGAACGATGAGACGAGGAGGGGGGAGATGGGGGTGGCGGGGGAGGCGGCGAACGGAGAGGGATGAACCGTCGTTCATAAATCTCGATAGATTACTAAATCCCGGGTTTGATGAAACTCCGGGCTGGTAGCGTACATACACGTATGTCACCGCGCGGCGCGACGGGTTACGCGTACACGCACGCGCGTAAGTCGGTGTTGGTATCGCGCTAGCTCATCGGGAGCCGGGCGCTGATAACATTATCATAAAACGGCAATATCGTGCGGATATTGACTCGACAGAGGAGCGCGCCGCTACGCCGTCAGCTGCTTACCGTCGAACCGAGCTTAAGAAGTAATCTAGAACGTGGGCTTCACGGCGTACAACTTTTTTCATATGCAAATAGCCGAGCGAAAAGGATGCGAAATTTCGGAAATTACGCGCGAGTCACGGTGTCCCCGTAACTCGCATGCATTACTGCAACGCGGGGGAAGCAACGTTCTCCGTTACAAAACGACGCGCCATTGTAATAGACGCTCGTCAGCAGGTGCGTGATATTTCATCCGTGAACGTACGCTGAAAAAAATTCCAGGCAAACTTGTGGGGTGCATACGGTAATGCATTTGTTGAAAATTTTACTCATTGTTACTGCACTGACAAAAAAATCTTTGTAAACTAAGTAAACAGATTTACTTGAAATTATTTTTTTTACTGAAGTAAATATTTATTTTATTTAAATAAAAATATCAAATTTCAAGTCAATCTATGTATTTTATTAAGTGAATTAATTTAAATCATTACATTTTCTACATTCAAATAAAGATTTCATGAGATAGAGAATATTATTTATTAAATGAAATTATTGGTTTTGTCAAATAAGAAATCTATAATTTTCTTCGCTGTGAAACTTATATCTTAGTAAACATTTTATAGAATTAAAGTAAAATTTTTTTAATTTAAAATTATCTACTGTTTGATATTTAATATTTAATAAATTAAAGAAATGCATGTTTTAATTTATTTATTATTTTTTAAATTTAAGTTAATAAGCTATCTTAGGAGCCACCTAATAAATCATTTTCTTGAATAAAATAATATTTTTTTTATTAAAAAATTTTTTATCAGTGTAAATTTTATTATACTTTAACTTTAACCAATTGATATCGTCATAACAATAATCTGTGCGTTTAGTTGAAGCTATAGTTAAATAGAAAGAGAGGGAATATGTGCGCGATATATTTTTAGGAAGTGTAAAAATTAATTCTTCTTCTTGAGAAAACTTTCGAATATTTGCTGTGACTTTTAACGCTCCACGTGACTTTGATACTGTTGTCGAAAAAAAGATAAAAGTTTGACATAAAAATTGGGAGATTTAAATGTCGTGCGAAATATCCTTTCAGGCCTTAATTAAAAAATCCTACTGCGATATCAAGATACGTCGCGTCAAAGTGCGACGCGAATAAAAGGGCGAATGCAGCCAAAGTCGGCATAAGAATACCATCAAAGACGCGCGCATCGTCCCTTCTCACCCTCGTTCCCTCTGGCAGTCGCCTCGCCAATAATGTCTAATATAGCAGAAGGCCTAGATGATGAGACTTCGTCCCGCCTCAGTTCAGTTCAGTTCAGGTATTAGATTATGAATATTCATGGCGGTGTGTCTGCGCGGTGCTTCATTACACCTTCCCTCCGCGCCCCCTGTCGCCTGCTCAGCCTCCGCCTCGGTTCTCCGTCTCGTCCTCTTCTTCTTCTCCACCCTCGCCTCCTGATCCGGCAGCAGGCGCGTCAATCAATATGCAACACCGCACCGCGCTTTGCTTATCTTCCGCAGCTCCCTAGCCCGCGCGAATATATTCCGCCGGCCGACCCGCGCGAATATCTTTTCCCGGTTCACGGCGCGTCTCGCGACACGACAATGATCCGCGGGCGGATCGATATGGGGACCGATCAGAGCCCGTCTCTTCCAGTCTCGATATTAACAGCATAGACAAGATTGACTGGCCGGTTAAATACGGTGACAAGTCCATTAGCGCGGACGGCGATGAGGTAAATCCGATGCACGGCGGACAAGCGCGTCTTTGAAATATGCAACTCTGAGATTCGCTAATTCCCTAAAAGTTTAATGGGATCGATCAGGAACAACGTGTTTGACGGCTGAAATTTTTTTAAACTTTCATACGGTCAGCTTAAAACGGAAATTTTTATGCAGCTAAAGGGGACACGGCGCGGATTCAACATATTGATTTTCAATAATAAAACGCTCGAGATCAAGTGCTTTAAATAAAATGCCGGGATACTAGTTATTGCAGAAGCACGATTGGATGACAAATAAACGGGCGAATGCCATCAATTATTTCATCTCTCGATTCAGCAACTTGTGAATATCACGCAGTTAATATCCGCCACAAATTAGTAACTATTCGACATACGTCGCTAGCACAAGTACATTGAACCGTTCGTACCGCGTGATTCGAAACGCGATTCGAACGATACGGGGGCGCTTTTGCGCGACCCTCTCTCCGAATGTGTCTGCATGTCAAGAATAAACATCGCCCGCTCACGAATAAAGTGAAACCGCTGAAGTAAAAACGGAAAGACGCGAGTTTGACGCGTGAAGAACGCATGCGACATGGTCCAGCGACTCCGTAACAGACCGCGTCTTGAAGAGCTACGCGTCGGAAAGCCGCCGAGAGCTTGACAAATCCCCCCGGAATGACAAAAGTCTATTGTGTTACGCGAATTATAGATCGCGCGGAACGAGCTTAAGGAGATAAAGTCAGCGATTAGCGGGGGCGACTGTATTAGCGGTGGCGCGTATCAGCCGTGATTGCCGGCGCGCGCGCGCTCGCTCGCTCGCCCGCTCGCTCCAGTCGTCGCCAGACGGGCAGACGCGTCCCATTAGTCACTTGGCCGGCGATCGGGCACAATTTGACGCCCTACCGTCGATGGAATTAATAAAGCGCGGCCGGGCAATCTGCTCGTACAACACCAGGCCGGACCGACGGGGACACCGAGCTGGTAGCGGCGCGTCGGCGGCGGCAATATAGAAAAGTGGGGAGCCGGGGTGGCCCGGGATCAGCGCGGTGGTGGAGAATCCCCCGCGGCGACGACGACTACCGACTACTACGGACTCGGTCGGAACCTGCATGATTTGATTAGCCTCAGATTGACCCCACGAGCCGTCCCCGTTACACTCTCGCTTTCCATGCGCGCTCCGCGCCATGCGGGGCTCTAATCACTCACGGAGACGGTCCTTTTTACCCCCGGTCCCACCACCCTCCGCCCCCTCGCGCGCGCTCCTTTATGCTGCGCAACCGACACCCGCCGCGCGCAGCAGCGACGGCACCCTTGCCCTCCCTTCCGCGGGCGGCACCCTCGGCCCTCCGCACCATTAGTCTTACGCCGGGCACTTTATGTCGGGAAATTTGCAATCTTTCCATTTAATATATCGACGGCGCGCAGTGGCTGGAGGCATACGATTTGAATACATTAGCTCGACAGGAAGGCGCTTCTCGCTTCTGTCTCCTCGGCACGAATACCATGGTCGATATACGTCGGGACAGCAGAATGCGGGGCGACGTCACGTAAAGAAGTTCGCCAAGTTACGACCTGCGATTTTTTTCGGAAATAAACGCCACTTACTTCAGACTCGGGGGGGGGGGAGACCCTCGGGTTTGTCAACTAATGTTGATCTGTCCGTAAACTTCGCCGCGACGTCCGCCGAGAGATCAATAAAGCGTTCGATACATATTGCACGTATACGGTACTCGAGAACGTCACATTTCGAAATTTGATTGCGAATAATAAAAAGTTACGCCGCGGCGACCTTTCATCTATGTTCGTTCGTAAATCGCACATTTTATTCATCTTATTGTAACACGAGTGCAGATATGTTGCGACAATCTTTGTTAAAAGGGTACCGGAAACAGGGGTTCGGGCAAAATGGATGGAAGAAAGAGTACTGAATTAATCTGAGACAACGCGTATAAATGTACTTAATATTGGACATAAGGGGACGCGATATTAGTCAGGGTGCACCCTCTCGAACTGCGTTTGCCAGCCACACCCCGAAAATGAACGTGCAGTTTATATTTGGCATCTGGCACGGTTTCTTCGAGTGTAATGCCTTCGGTTAATTATCCCCGCGCGAAAGAGAGTTTGGAGTTTGTCGACAATTACAAGCGACGTAAATTGAAAGCTGATCAATCGCGATGATCGTCGCCGATGATTCGAGCGTTCGCGTCGAAACGCCCGCGGATCAATAGCTAACGGCGACTCGGGCGAGATTAGGTGTGCCACTGTCTATAATTCGATTAGACCTTAACCTTAGGCGAAGGTTAAAGGAAGAAAAGGTAGCGGACGCGCGGAGGCTGCAGAAAGAAGCTCCATGAACCTTCATTATGTTACTCATTACGTTCATTACCTTGCTCACTTGGTTGCCCCGCATTAATATTGAACGTAGCGATTTTCTTTGCCAAATGAAGGAAGCTAAACAAAAAATATATCTAAGATGACTAGAGTCAGACGCAATTGTGTCGTCGATTTTAGCTCGTGCTTCGTTGACGACTTTCCTCCTAATCGAGACGAATTAGAAATATATTCTTTGCGCGCAACATAATTGCAGTTTAACGTATTATTAGTTGCATCGTGCAAATAAAATGTATAGTGCGATAAGATACGTTGACTTAAATCTGCATAATGCGGATTTAATAAAAAATTAGAAATAAAATAAATACTTATACGTATAATATAGAAAAGTTTATAGTAAACTATTCCTTAAAATGGATTTAAAAAACTTTACAGTATAGAAGAAAGTGCCCTATTATGAGACGGACTCCTAATATGGGACAGCGGGGTTTCTGCTAAATTAATTGGCATCGTCTGTGCTGGTACCACCATGAATTTATTGCCCTTGGAGTGAAATCTGTTTAGTGGAAAATTGATAGAGGATTTTCCTCTACATAATATAATATTTTCAAGCTAGTAATCGTTCGAATTAACAGCTATCGAGAGGATATTTTCTGTTCTAATAAACAGTATTCGATGTTAATATTATTTACTGGGCGAAAGCAACGAAATGAACAAAATCGCTTAGCAAAGAAATACACTGCTTTCGTTAACGACAACAGAATTTCATGGGCGATAATGATCCCAGGCAGTCCGTAAGAAATGGAGAGGGTTTTGATGAAAAATGGAGATGTTTGCACGAAGGGAAACACTAGCTCGTTCGCAACATATACTATCTCAAACACGGGAGAAAAAGAGCGAAGGAGCGTAAGCAATAGACGAATCATTCATTCCAAGGACAAGATGGCTATCGTGGACGAGATATAAAAAAAAACGACAGCGTCGCCGAAGGCGCAAGATTTGTTGCCATAAAGAAAATTGCTTAGCGCTAATGAAGAAACATTACCTCGGCAATATTGCGTCCTTATTCACTACACTGTCTTGCATTTATGGATGAGGAGATAAAAAGGATCGATCGATCCGTACAAATGGGTTAACGCGCATACTGACTTTAACATTAACATATTAAAAACCTTTTAGAACGTTTACTGCATTGCGTATCGAGAATAGTAGTTCTTATAATATGTTCGATTCAACTTTATTAAACATATCGCAGCACATAATGTATTATGTGTAGCGTATATGCAGTAATACATATAATATGTATATGTGCAGTTTTCTTAAAAAAGGCAGGTAAGAGATTTAATTGCTGCCGCCTTTCCATGATGTTGATTGATTCTCTCGTCGCAACGCTGTGTCTAGTGTGTATGCGTGTGACATATGCACTGCAGTATACAATATATAATTCCGCGATATCGACAAAGCGTAAATTATAACACAATAACGCGTCTTACAATGTGCTCGTTGCGTCTAGTAACATTCTATTTTACAGCCAATAAACACGTTTAAAATATTTATGCGAGTTGATAAACTGTGCTGTACATTGCACAATCGTGCATTGTCGACAAATCTTTTAAGCGTATCGATTCGCCTGTTTAAAATAGAATGTATCTCGTTGCGAAAAACACGTTGTAGATTAGACCTAAGATTGTCATAAGGCAAACTTTAGCCTTTTCACTTGCAACTGTCTGTTTGTGGTGCAACTGCGAATTAAAAAAAACTCCCAAGTCGCGAAACCTGAAATATTCCGCATCATATCGCGCCGTGACATTGTGTACAGCGCGGTATTGCCACGGACATTCAGCGGTCCCATCTTTCTCGCTCGCATTCATTAAAATCTTCCTGACATCTGTCGCGTTTCCATCCGTCAGATCGATCGGCGTTTCTCCCGCTATGGTCAGCCTGACAAAGAGATACAGTCAGTAACACGCCGATGATTTGTGAAACTGTCCGGTCAGCAAGTATGCCAGAATGTATATGGCTTCGCGCAAGCGCAACCCCTTTTTCCGGTGGCCCCATGTATTGACGCGGTGGTCACTAGCAGAACTAGAGAACCCTCACTGACCGAGCACCCCTCTATTCCGTTCGAGCGTCCATGGAGAAGGCTGTATGTCTTACGGAATGCCTATGATGCTTTCTCGCAGCCCCTCCAAATCCTCCTCCGACATCCCTTCCGTCCCGCCGCACGCCCGTGCATCCTCAACTTCCAAGCACTCTCCAGCACCCCGATTCCCCGAGTCGCCCTCTCTATCTCTGTTTCTCTCCGGACCCGACCCCATCTCCTCTGACGACCACACGCTCGTGACAAGTGCGAGGCGGCCATCCAATAACCCGCACCGGCCACTGGCCTCCTCGGACTCCCACCTTCGACGCCGCCATAACCAGCCAAGTTATTGAGGACACGAAGGAATTAAGAAGCGGAAGGGGATGCGTCTGCCTGTTCCTATTCTTCTTTCGCAATCTTCCGGCAGATGATGAATGTGGAAATGTCAACAATTTCGTACATTTTTCCCTTTGTTTAGAGAGTGATCTTGTTCGAAACCTTGTAATCACGTCCGACACGTCTGATTTCTCAAACAATTGCGGAAAATAAACGTTCAATTATATTTAATAATATTAAGGATTTTATTAGCGCGAAATGTCTGTGTTATTTATTACCTACTCGCTTTTTAATAATAATCACGAGAGAGACATAATATTCATTAAATCCCTAACAAATTTGCTTTTAAATTAAATTTAACCTATATATAACATAATGTTAAACGGAAAAATCCGTCAAGTATTCCTGAATAATTACTCAGATTAAAAGAGAATAATCTATAGCGCCAGCGTAATAATTACTTGAAATAAAGAAGAAGCCATGTCAGGAAAATTGGATAATTAGATATTCTTTCGAGCTTCATCTGCTAACAGTCTATCCGCAAAATGCAGAATAAATGAATTTCAACGTTCATTACAGGCAATTTTCGCTATTATTAAAAAAGTACATTTGGTCGTAATATTTTATGCAAAAGACAGATCGAAGTTTTGCAGGTAGCAGCGTAGCGGAGGATGAATATACATTTTCAACGTTTCAAAGTTCGACGTTCTCGAAATTGTCAAATTTCGAGTGAGGGCCGGCTGGCCCGCGGCCCTTTAGGAGTCAGGCTGCTGTTATTAGGCAAGGCTCATTGTAAACAATAATACGCGGGGAACAATCAATCCTCCACAATGTGCGCTTCGAAATAACAGGTGCCCGTTGCTGTACAGCGTTCATCCCGTATTCAGACGAATGGATGAACATCGTGTGCTGACGGTTATAGTCCGAAACGTTGGAGATGAGGCACATTTATATAGGCACGCACACGCGCAAGCAAGTCCAGTAGTCGGTCCAGTGGCCGTAGCTGCGGCCGGCAGCTGCGGGGGTGGCGATCGGGGCTTTCCCCCCTCGGCCGTAGGAGGGTGGCGAGGCGTTGATCAATACGTGAAGATAGAATCCGATGCTACCCATCCAGCCATTCCGCCTCCCCCCCCCCCTGCCCCCTTCCCTCTTTGTCCCCTTGGTTCCTCTCCACCATACGCCAGCTCGACAACGCTACAACCGCCGCTGCCCGGTCCGGCTGAGGGTATCGCGGCTCAATCGACTGATTTGTCACCCACGCATCATTTTCTTCGAAGGAGGGTGGATTTCTCCGAGCTTGCCGTGGCGAGCGTTCGAGCCTCGCGGCGTTTCCATTAGTGGCGAAACGTTTAATTCCACTTCGGGTATGAATCTGCGCGATTTTACCACTCGTTACGGTCCGACGTAATCGGATCAAATATAATAATTGTACTTATACATTATTTCGCTCGTAACGCTCAAACAAATCGCTGAAAATCCATTCCGGCCTCGTAAATGTTATACATCTGATGAATTTTAATGAAAGCTAGCTCGTGCCCAGCTCAATAATGCGAATAGTAAACCCGCTGCAATATTTACAATATTTAAAAGAAAGAAAGTAGAACACATTTTATAGTTGATCAAGCGGATAATTTAAAATGTGTCGAAACTTCTTGTTTGTTAAAATGTTTTTTTTATTTGCGCGTCGCTAAATCAACTCGTCTTACGGTTCGATTCGGCTTTAATCGCTACATTATTTTTAGCGACAAATCCGCCCGCCCCGAGCGCGTAAAACGAAATTACTAATGCGATATTAGCATAGAGAAAATAACAGGTAATTTAACACGGAGGGATTAGCGCGATAGGAGGGTCTAGAATTTTGCAGGCAGGCAGAGGGAAAATGCCAGTCCGGTAACGGGGCTCGCTCTGAAAGGAAAGTTAAATCCCTTTACAGTTTATACGACGAACGCTGGTGTTCCCAACTTAGCTGGTTTAGGGTCATAAACCTTGCCCGAGCATGCAGAGGAAAACGCATTTATAACTAACGTAACTCGTATCCCGCTTAGCTAAATAATTAAAAGATACGAGAGAAGAGGGGGGTTGCGTTCCACCTCCGCCGCCGTGAACATTACTGCCATTACCGCCGAGCCTCAATTCCCTTCAGTTGTCAGCATGTATCATTGTACCTTCATTACATTGTTACCATTGTTTCCGCTTCGCGTTGGGAAAAAAAATTCTTACAGCGCGCTCCACTTTTATTAATAACAGGTATATCGTTTTATTTAAGAACGTAACAGTGGAAAGCTAAAATGTGACCCTCCGTTTGCCTGCATTTATAACTGGGTGGTAGAAAACAAACAGTAAATTTATTTCTAAAGCAATGTTAAATTATTGGTATACTCGAGTATTATTTCAATGCAAAATTAACGTAAAACAGATGTGCTATGACGACATGTACCTATACAAGAAAATTTAAACACACGATGTTTTACAGCGTAAGGGCCCGAGCAGAATGGCTGTCTTGTACTCTTCCCTAAGGCTTTGGTCTGTCTTTAAATCGCTTGATTCTTGTATTAATCGCATTAATTAATTTGCACATCATCGCCCGCAAACAATATCGTATTATTACTCGAACGGAGAATCGTGCCGAGAGAAGAAACGCGCGAGATCTATGTCACGCCGGTAGATAAACGTATGTTACAGGGATGATAAGAGCGCGCGGTCATTGGACCGTTGACGAGAATCGGTTTAGCGTGCCGCAGTGTAAGAGGCAGGGACCAACGTTAGCTTTATGTTAATCTCGGCTAGCGGCGCTGCGGCTGACAACGATGCTGTCGCTGTTAATATCGCCCGGTGACGTAGTGGTAACTAGTTGCCGGTATACCTACCGGCCAAACTGCATTGCGCCGACACAGCCCTGGGAGCGTACGTGTGGAGTGTGCAGCCTGCCGCTACGTACTCTCCTATGGTGTACGCTTCGGGGGTGGTATCGCACGATATGGTGTGGCTGTACCACCGAGAGGGTGGCGACAGGGGTGGCAATCAATATGGGCCTCAACGCAAACACGGCGCCGCTGTTGTACTAACATCAAATAGGCGGATAGCGACCGGTCGCTCGCCTCGTGTGCATTGTCTACTCTACTGCTCTGTATAAACCGACCGCTTTTCGATATTTTTCGCCCGGCTGATCGAGTCGGGTTAACCGTCGCCGATCGCGCCGACCTCGATACCTGCAACCTCTGCGCCTTCGCGCGAAGACGTTGCATCGCCAAAAATTTAATTAATCAATTTGTAACGAATCAATGTAGCCGATGTGTGTACAGTGATGGACAAAACGATTGTACCGCTGTTTCCTTTTAAACGAGTTTAGGAACGTGCATTTAGATTCAGGGCTACGTTCCAAAATCTTCTTGCCCGAGGAACAGTTTACTCGACGGCAATTCCGTAACCATTTTCAATGTTTCCGATCTGTTTTTCGAGTAAAATTTTTCCCAGGGAAAATATTTTGGAACCCGAATCTGAATGCGCGTTCCTAAACTCATTAAAAGAAAAAGTGTTGCAACCATTCTGTCCATCACTGTACAGCACGGAGATAATGGAAATTTAATTAGCTCCCTTCTAGCCGCGTGACGTCGTTCTTGGGAAATTATTATTTTATATTGAAAATAAGAATATGATTCTTAAAAAAAAATTTTGCGCGTATACAGAAAGAAGGGAGGGGGGAGAATAGAATATAAATTATTATTGTACGTATAGATATGTATCTATTGTGCGTATGTACGTGTAGGAAGAAACAATTAACGAAATCGAAATTAATGGAAATATTTGTCATTTGCCACTTATGTACCGTCGATGGATGTGCACGAAAGCAATCTGCTGTGGGTACGCTTTTGGAAAACGAGAAATGGGAAGAGAGAGAGAGAGAGAGAGCAGCGAGCAGCGAGCGCGGTGAAAATTCTGGAGAGCATCGCACAATAAATTCGAGGATTGCCTCCGAGAACAAGGAGGCTACAAAATTCCGCAGTCGGAATTTTCTTCAACGAAGTAGAATCACGCGGGCCCGCGAGTCGCCGCGCTACGCTGCCCTCCTCTCCCTCGGCAAGGCGGAGCAAAAATTCGATGGTGGGAACAATAGCGAGAAATAAATTATGCAAGATTACAAAGAAGGCAGCACGGGTCGAAAGGGAGGAAGGGAGGGGGGGACACTTTATATTATCCGGGGACAGCGGTAGCATAATTGCCACCCGGGCCACCGCCGTCCCTCGATCTTCCCTCCGACCATCCCCCCTCACCCCCGACGCCCTCTCGTTCCATGTTCCTTGATAACGTCCCCGGAAAATAGAAGAAGACGAAGAAGTCCCTCGTTATGAGATGCGAGCTGGTTTCTTGCCCAGCTGTTTTCCACCCCGCACCACCATTCTTTAGTAAGATTTCCCCAACGTAAACATCCCGGCTCTGGTTCCAGCACACCACTCCACTCACTTCGCTCCATTCCACTCGATTCGGCCTACCATCCGCACTCCTTCAATCCCACGGAATGAGCTTCGCTTTGCGCCTCCGTCAAAGAGTACGCGTAAAGCTGCACTTAATGCGTTCGCCGGCGATAATCAATGATCAATTAAGATTTCAAGTTTTGCTCAAACGAAACGTCTCTAAATCAATGCTTATTTGTGTTCGACGTCACCGATGCACGCGAAATTAATTTTTCGAATCAAATTGTTGTTATCGCGTTACTAAGATATTATACACATTTCGGTAAGTTAACGAGAGAGGATAAAGAAATATAACGGTAAGCAAATTTCATAAATAAATAGATCGACTGATAATCTTTCACTGTATCTCACTTTTGCAGCAATAAGGTAAATTAAATTAAATTAAATTAATTAAATAATCACAATAAAAATCTGGAAGGAATGACGACTTCGTTCGTTGACGGGATTCTGCGTAATTTAAATTCATATAACTGTTGTCTGAGTATCCATTGGCCTTTCGGTAAATTTAAATGTTGATGCCCTCCCTCTGAATATTGAGAACGAGTCTTCCGATTCAAGTTCTAGGTGTTCAACTATCGCCACTTTTACTTTAGCCAGCATAAGAATTTCTTATTAAAACTTCTTAAGGCTGGTTTATGCAAGACCGTAACCGTTACCTTGAACCGGTAAAAATTAACCACTTACAGTTTCCTCACTTTCAACGGTGATTGGACAATTTTTCCCGATTTCGGTATAATTTAACAGGCCCTGCGTAAACCAGCCTTTATAGTCAACGTTATTAAACTCGCTACTTACATGTCTGATTTCCAGTACATGTAATAAGGTATTTTTAAAGGAATTGCGTTCAGTGGTAATATCTCGATTTTTTTACTGCGATAACCGAAACGGAAATAAAATTATGTACGTAGTACGGGAATATTAAAGCCGGTTGTAACGATGAAGATAGTCTTAGGAGGACAAGGTTGAGGGTGATGGAAGCGCAAGATGTTAATGAGGCTGGAGGGTTGGCATTCCAAGCGGCCTCCAAGACTTCCAAAGATTTCTCTCTGGTGACGTCAAGATTCTGATCCTCCATGCAGTCTTCGTTCAATCTCGACGCGCATATTCACTCTCAGTTTCGTTTTTCATTAACATGACGAATATGTAATAATTGGCGAGGAGCACAGTGCGGCGGTGTTACAGTTGAAAGATATTTTCCAACGATACCGTATTCCATAAGAGATCGTGCGAGCGATCTTACGCGTAATTTGCGTACACGAAATACACGTAATGCAGATCTTCGAAATAAAATGTTTAATAAGAATAGAAATAGTTTTCTTATTGATTTCAGGTGTGTCTTATCAAAATTATCTCACTGCAATATCGCTGTTCGAGATTAGACCACGAGAAACGTCTTGAAAATATGTTCGTAAATAATGTTACAAGGTGTCCTCCACCATTTTTCCGAGAGTCGCGTGTCTTCATCCTTCCGCTTTTTTTTCTCTCCAAGCACAGCGGCGAGCGCCGGCTACCCCTCGTGCTCTTAAATTATTGTTGTTCGGGGTGGAGCCATACAGCGAGGGCGTATCATCCAACAGATATGATAACTCCAGGCTACGGGTTGGTTCGATTCAACGGACCAATAACATTCCATGGTTGTCCCATTCATAACTGGATATCATAAAGTACCGCCCACCGAAGGAAATCCTCCCACGAGTCACGAGACTGTATTGTGTATGCGATCGGTCGTGTCACGCGATAATCTTTATTTCTTCTCAACGCCACTATTACTGTATATAAAATATGAACGTATAGCTTGGAATTCCTTAATTAATTTTAAACTT
>NW_011967246.1:4237700-4251785 GCF_000949405.1 Vollenhovia emeryi
GGCACGCGCGGATCCCGCCCCCCCTTACCGGTCCGGCGGCGCTTTTAATCCGTATGGAGCGTCGAGCGCGCTCGAGGGGGGGGGGGGAGAGAGAGAGAGAGAGAGAGAGAGAGAGAGAGAGAGAGAGAGAGAGAGAGAGAGAGAGAGAGGAAAAAAGGGCGCTAAAAGGACGTCGAGAGGGAAAGTGACGACGACCGTTGCTTTTTCACTGATAGACTCGCATTTCCAATCGCGCTAATGGGCAAAAGTTGCGCCGTGATGATATTTCTCACGCTGCGACGGATATTACGGATTGATCGTCGATGGGTGATCGTAGGGAACGTCATGCCGACGGTATATAGAATGATCGCGCAGAAACTTTCCCTCTTTCGTTGCCTCGTTCGCATTTATCGCGGGGATAACTCACTTCCCGTCACCTCGCATGGCGTTCTCTCTTGTACAGCTCTCGAGATTAAAAGGGGCTCTTGTTCGTTTACCTCTTACACTGGTATTATACGGCACGCACGAATATTCTTAAAAGATATTACTGTTGCGTCTCGCACTTGAAATTTTCCCCATTCTTTAGAAACATTTATGAGGGTCGGTGAGGTATCTATAAATAATGAACATATTGAAGATACAAATATTGCGTGGAACTGGAGAAGGAAAAACGTTGAAGCAAACGTCCGTCTTGGTTGGAAAGTACCTCGCGTTGAAACGAAAATAATCTGGTCGGCAACGATCGGGCGCGACGTATCGTTCGGCAAATATTTCGATAAATCAGCGCGACCGTGGCGAAAAGCGGCACGGCGCAGCAGCAAGGTATACAACACATATCTTAACGTCGTATAAATCTCCCACTGGAAAATTACACCAATGCGAGATAGACGGAGAGAGATCAGCGAAAGAAAGGATGAGAAGGAAAGTTTGCATCGAAGGTGGGCAAGCAGAGGCGAGGGTAGGGGGAGGATAGAAAGCATCGAGACTCTCCCCTCGATCGGTAAAGGTGAGGTGGCTCCGAGAGTAGAGGGCGAGGCGAGGCTCGAAGATCCCGGGTTGGGGTAAAGAGTATACTTCCCCTCTCTCTTCTTGCCATCCGCCACCCCCGCTGTTGCCGCCTTCTCTTCTACCAATACCGCCGTCACCGTCACCAGCACTATCCCAAATCCAGTAGTAGTAGCAATAACAGCCGACAGTAGTAGCAGCAGTAGTAGCAGCAGCAGTAGCGCCGGCGACAGCGGCGGTGGTGGCAGCGACAACAGAACGCAGTAGCAACAGCAGCAGCAGCAGCGGAGGCAGTAGAGGCAACAGCGGTGGTGGTAGCGGCGGCGGTGGCGGCGGCGGTGGCGGCGGCGATGGTGGCAGTGGAGGTGGCGGCAGTAGTAGCAGCAGCAGTGGCAGGAGCAGCAGCTTTCCCCACTTCAGAAGAAAAGCACTTTCATAAATCTGCCAGCAGATATATGTGCGCACAATTTCCGAGATCCGGCCATTAAAGAGCCGCTCCTCGGCTATACCACCCCCCACCCCACCCCGTCCGTTTCTGCCTCTTCTATCGCTCCGAACCAACCGGTCCACCCTCGTCCTCCTCCTCCTCCTCCTCCTCCTCGTCCTCCTCCGCCACCCGTTACCCACCCCCGCCGAAGCGGCGTGGATATAATGCGGCCGGGAGCCTGAAAGTAATTCTCTCCGTGGTTATATCTTGATCTCATCCCCACCCCGTTGCCTCTTCCTCCGTCGCCCTCCTCGTTCTCGCGCAGCCCACCCTCGGGGAGAAACCCTCGAAACCATTGCTATGAAGAATAAACAGCTAAGCAATGCCAGCGAGCCCGCGATCACCCTCCCCATGCCCGCCCGCCTCATCCACCATTCCGCTCCTTTCCACCTGAACCTACCCTACCCCCTTTCGACTCACCCCGAGTCGAAAACTCAACGCGTTTAGATAACGTACTGAAATGCCTCACGGCACACTCCTCCGCCTACCCCACCTTCTTACCCCCTTCCCACCTACGCTTCCACCTCCGTGCGCCACGTGGAATTCACCCTTTTCTCGACGTTCACACAACAGGGGGCGCGGGGTGGACGGGGGTGGGGGAGGGGGAGGGGGAGGAAGGGTAAGAGCGCGCGGGATGAGTATGCCCCCGATATCCCGCGGCGTGGAGTAACACGCTGTAAACAGTTTACTTCTAAATCGGCGAGTTTGCTATATATTTTCAGATAGGGGCTGACTTATGCCCGCCGACGCCCCTGGTAAGCGTCGACCGTTTTTAAAGATTTATCTTGGCGCAATACGCCGACACGAGGGGCCGCGCCATTGCACCGTGCCGCAAGCGCTCTCGCTTTGAAAATGTTCTTCCAGAAAAATCTTGAGAGCCGGCAGAGCTTCATCAAGCTCTATAATCGTTAAGAAAGATATAAGAAACTATTATCAGGACTTCTTTTATTCAAGATTCCATCAAGAGGAAAATGAGGTCCCTTATTGCATTGCTATTTTAAATAATTAATGTGTCCGATAATTATTTGCTGTCTCTTCCTATTATTCGCACACACCGTATTTTGCCCAAGAGAAATTCACAAAGAAAAAGGTCATTTCCAAGTAGATTTAGGTAGGTTCTCGCACAAGAAAGGCGAGTGATTTATATTTAACGTTGTAAAGAATTTGTTGTAGAAGAAGCGTTTAATAGATACATGTAATACTTCTTGTTATTGCACTTAATATATCGTTCAATTATTATTTTAATATAAAAGAATGACAATGCGTGTTGAAGAACACGCAGTGCTCAAAGATACTATGTTTCATCCCTCTAGTACATCTACCCTTTGATAATACGTTACGTCTAGTAGATAGACATTAAGGCCCGGTTTTTCATTTTCTGATTAACTATTAACCAGAAGTCGACTCGCCATCTTTTTCTGTGTTATTATCTGAGAAGGGACAGAGAGTCGGCTAACTTCTGGTCAGCAATTAACCAGAAAATGAAAAACCAGGCCTTAATAATAATGATGTTATATACGAAATCGATAATTGAGCGCCTCCTTCATCCGCATTCGTGATGGAACGAACTACTCCCTGCCAGAGGTAACAGATGAGCGTCTCAACTACGGCATATTATACAGATTAGTTACCTCTCCCGTGTCTAGAAAGGGGATATTATTTATCTCTGCAAATCCCTTCCCTACCCTTAAGAAACATCCAACTATTCCCCAGGGAAATAATCCCTCTTTTGTATGTCTATAATATTATACCTTCTTCTTCTTCCTCGTGTATTAGGCTTAATAAGCCTGTTTTATCCAGTTCGTACTGATACTTGGAACATTTGGTTTTACCTCATCTCCGATAGGCACCTAACCTTGCCGAAGGAAACCTCCAATCTGGAGGGCTATATCCCTAAAGGGGTATGTGTGGTAGGATACTCTCGGTGGTTGCCACTTCCCTTCGGGAGATTCCGAAAAAAAAACCAGCGGTATCCATAGATTTGAACTTGGATCTTTTCGTTCATTTGTTTACTAAGCAGCGCACATTTCTCTGCGCCGCACTCGCCACCGATATTATATCTAATTTCTAGTAATATTATCTCCGATGTAATCTAAATTGAAAATCCGTTTATAATTGTGTGATACAGGCGAATGTAAAACACGATGAAAGTCTATCGCAGTAAGACATTTTTTTGTTTTATCGAACAAGATAAATAAGTATTATAGGCCAATAGCGAGATCAATGCAGTAATAATAAATGGTAGAAAGAAGAGCTAAAGGCATATACATAGAAAGGAAACGTCGACGGGAAGTGGCTATTCGGCTTCCGGTAACAATAAAATTTGATAAAGAAGGACAAAGTTTGCAATACAGCACTCTCGGCTCTCGTTCTCAGCGCGGCTGTGGAGCTTCTGGACGTAGCAAAATACAAGGAGAAAGCGGGCGTGAAAAAAGGGAACGCGCTTCTATAAGCGCAGCGAGACACCGTTATCTCTAGTCGCAACTTTCAACACAGAAAAGTCAGTTTAGTCAGACCTAAATAATATTATTTATCGTCGGATTTATCACATTTGCGTGAAACGGATCGATTGCTTATTTATATCAATTTTGAGAACTGGCATCTCACAGTTTCGTGTATATTAAGTTGCAGAGATGTATTAAAAAAAATAAAGTATATTACATTATTTATTGTAAATAACTATATATGAATTGCAAATAATACCATATATTACAATCAAATATGAAGAACATTCGAGGTATTCTTTTACTAAATTTTATAAAATTTGAATATATTTAAATGTTTATATTTATCAATATTTCTTGCTGATATAATATATGATAAAATTTTTTAAGAGTTAATTAATATTTTCTTTAGTATACTGTGACATTAAATTAAGTAAACGAAAATACGTATGCGTGTATGTGTACGTGTAAAGATATCTTACTTATGCAAATACAAAGCTTCGCACTTTTTAGAAGAAATAAGAAAAATAAAATTTCTTACAATTTGACGGCAATTTGTCGTTGTTTGCGAGCCGCTTCAACGTAGTAAAGTGATGCTCGAAACTAGACAGAACTGACCCAAAGTGCTAAAGACTATCTACGGGTGGGTAAATATGACTCTACCGCATACGACCCTCACCTGTTTCGCCGTCTGATCTCGGGATCTAATACAAGGGGAAAGCGAGGGATGGTAAGGAAACGGAGAAATACGGAAATGATGAAAATGAGAGAGAAAGAGAAAGATGAAGGGAAGCACAAAGCGAGAGGGAGGTAAAGAGAGAAGCAGAGAGAGAGAGAGAGAGAGAGAGAGAGAGAGAGAGAGAGAGAGAGAGAGAGAGAGAGAGAGAGATGAGGAGAAGGTGAAATACATCAAGATTGCATCCCCACTCAACATCGCAGAGGACGGGAGAGGACGTTCTCCCCTTCTCGTGGTCGCTGCAGGGGAACGTGAGGGAGATTGTAGGTGGATGAGGAGGTAAAGGACGGCGGGAGGGTGGGTGACGGTGGTGGTTGTGGCTGAATTCAACGGGGTGTACCGTCTGTTGCCAGCCCCGCCCGTCATATTCCGCGAGGGCCAATCCCGCGAGGTCTTTTTATTAGATCCATAAATCCATCATATCGGCCTCACCCCCGTGGACCGTACGCCCTCGCGTACTCATTGGTCGGCATTATGATCTCACACCTACGAGTTCGCGGGGGTTTATGGCGGTGCGCGATCCGGATCCGCCGCGCCTTTGGCGCATTGCGGACTTTTCTTCACTCCGCCTCGTTATTAATATTGAATTTTTCCGCCGTGAGAAGAGAAGCGGGACCGGGACAAGAAGGCCCGAGAAGCACCCTTCGAGGTGCACCAAGAACTTGCTCGCGGTGGTGCTCGCGGAGGAGTGGTACGCTCTCGTGTGTAGGTGGGCTCAAAGGGGCATCTATGTTGGTGGGGTGCACATGAGATGCGCGCGCAAATCTTCCGTGCCAGCCTGGCTGTGCAGACCACTGTCCACTCTTCGCCACCCGACGTTCTTTCCTCATCGCGCGCCCTACGTTCCGACGGGACTGACGAGACGTTTCTGCCGGTGGGATCGGAAATTTGCTCGGTAATGCAACCAACACATGCCCTTAGCAATACTTCGAACACATATTACAGAATATTGGGAAAAGAAAATATTTGGTCCAACTCTAAACATTTTTTGTCGATTTAATTAATCGATATTGGTACTGAAGATAATTTGATCTTTCCCCCCGCGTCTGGTGGTTTCGAGGAAAAGTTGATTCCAAGACGAGAAACAATTGAATAAGGAAATGAATACATGATCATGACGAAAGTATTCATAACTCGAACATGATCACATTGTGTAAACAGGGGTGTTTCGGTTCCCAGAGGGCCGGTTCTCTTGTCCCCAAAGAGCCGCAGGACCGAAAGAAACCGACGATGAGCGGGAAGCGCAGGAGCGGGGAAGACTCGAAGACCATCAGACTGCTTGACGGACGCGAGGATCAATATCCTCCGATACCATACTCCGAAAGCTATATACGAACCCATTTCCACCGCCAATAAAACGCCATACCTACGTGTATTGCGCTATTCGGGCGATTCTCTTCCTGGCCTCCTATTGGCCGTAAAACACTGGTCGGCTGAAAGGTTGAATTTTATCGCGGGGAAAGAAATATCGATGTAAAGGAGAGCAACTCAGGGCGGTACGGTATGTACGTATATACAAACAGTCGCTATGTCTGTTGTGCGTTACGGTAAATGTGTCGGTGAAACGTTTCGCGTTTTCCATGATCTCAGAAGGAGAAAATGTAGAACAATGTTTATATTTTTTATTATGCGTTTCTAATTATAAGACATAGCAGCTAATTCGTAAGTGTTTATGTAACCAATATTTAATAAATAAGGTTCTCTGATTAATTATATATGTTTATATACATACATATATATGTATATATATGCTAGAATATATTTCACGATACATTATGAAATTGCGAGCGGTAGTCATTTACGGAAAATCGCTGCGGATTGAAAGCACACTGAAAACTTTTTGACTTATAAATTGCGTAATATGATATCCACGAAAGTACTTGCAGCCTGCGTTCAAAAGGCTGTCATATCTGAATCGAGGGACAATATAATACGAAATTGTTCAATCTCTTTCTTTGTTAAAATATTCGTGAAATTTAGTTTCAACCACGAATACAACCCGGATAGCCCGCAAACGGTACGCGGAGATAGAAGAGTCCCGTGAATATGGATAAGACACGCTCGCGCGATCTCATTGGGAGATCCGCGGCTCCAATCATAAGACGTACCGATATCGCGTTACGCTATGATATGACATTATCATAACGCGGCCGGTTTATTATTGGTCGCGGGTGCGCCCTACTCTGCCTCCTTCGCTCCTTCCTTTCTTCCGTTCTTCCAGCCACCCCCGTGCCGTGCCTCGACGCATACGTTTCTCGGTTGGTGAGGTGGGGCTCAGAGCCCCCCTATCCGCCACCACCCCGCTGCCAACTGCCGCTTCCCCTTCTAGCCCCAACCGCTCTGCCGCCATCTCCCCGCCGTCCTGGCCACCCTCCACCCCCGCCCGAATTATGAGGATCAATACACGAGGAAGCTTGCAAGGGCAGCGCCGACGCTACTCGTTTGTCGACCTTCTTCGAACGTGGACCTTCTTCGTCTCACTGGACATCCGTAGGAACGACGGCATTTCGGTTACCAACTTCCTTGTGCGCACCGTTTTTTTTTTATCCTAATATATCCCATCCTTTTACACGACTGCCTATACATATAATGATAAAATCCTGCCTAATATGCAATGCCGTTCTTATCCATTTATAACAATAAATTTCACATTCTCGCCTCTCGTCATTTATGATAGGCGAAACGTTGAAAAATTCCAAAATGAGACCATTAAACATTTTTACAGAGTCTGAAAAGATCTTTGGCCAAATTGTTCCATTAGCTCGTCGATCGATCACGTTTGTCGGTCTCCTTCACTTTGCTATTCGTCGAGTGATAACATTGTCTTCGCCAGTTTCCTCGCACGCGTAGTCAGTCATTGTTTTACTCCGACATTCTGTCTTCTTTACATGCGTAAATATATTGTCATTCGGTATATCCTCTTAATATATTAATACTATAGTCATATTTTGATTCTTTAATGACATTACACATTTTTTCCATTAGATATAATTATCATTAAAACGGGAAAAAATATTAAATTTGTATAGTTGTTATTGTAAAAAAAAAGAGAGAAAATGGAAAGAATAATAAAACGTTCTTTGACCATACAAATATATTTACTTAAGTTTCATTAATATTCCCATTTTTACGCGTGATTTATTTATAGGAAATATCGAATTACTTCTTAATTTTTTGTTTTAATAATTTACGCATGCACAAAGATTTAAGGTCTTCAGATATAAAAATTTCGATAACCCTCGAGTTGGACAACTCTTTCTGCTGCTTTTTAACCGAGCAATGATGGTCAGTTCACAAGTATCTGACACCTGATACTTTAACGTACAAATTGTTTTAATTGATTTAGCAGTAATTAGGTCGATGTAAACGCTACATGCATGTATGTAAACCTTCACGTGCACGATTTCTCTAAGATGTTTCTATTAAATACAAAAATATCTATTTTATAGTGTCTCTTTCAAAAAGTTGCGGAGGTATTGTTTATAATTTAATTTTTTAGTAGCAAATTAATAAACCGCTCTTTTTAAATTAATTTTAACATTTCTTTTATATGTTCTGATATTTAAATACACTGAGAGATGATATTTAAATACACTGAGAGAGACCATTTTGTTGAATGAAACGAAATAATTTGATTGAATCATTTTGTTGACTGAACATGTAATTTGGTTGCATAAAACGAAAAATATGTTGCTGAAAAGAAGTTAAATGTTAACAACTAAATGGTAACAACTATTTTGTTTCCATGAGTTGTTTACTTGAAGAAAATGTTATTGAGATAAATTCGTCCAGCTCATCACATCCTAAATAATTGTGTTTGTTACGTGAACTAAATCGTTGAATATTATAAAATTTTATTTGAATGTTATAAAAAAAAATTTAGTTGAATATTATAAAAGGATTCTGCGCATGTGCACTCAACCAAATTTGTGTGTTGATATAACCGAATTTTACAACTAAATTTTTTTGTTGTATCAACTGAAACATTCGTTTGATCATATTCAACAAGAAATTCAGTTGAGTCAACTAAATTTTATTTCATTCAACAAAATGGGTCTCTCAGTGTATACACAAATAAAGTTAGTTCAGGACCGCGACGAATTCATGTATTAAATTTAAAATGATTGGACTATCTTCATCCTGCTCGGACTTAAGTAATGATTTGGCGTTCCCGTTTCCATTTGATTTAAATATGCATATATATTCAAATTTCGACATCTAGATTTGTATGTCTCTCTCTCTCTCTCTCTCTCTCTCTCTCTCTCTCTCTCTCCCCCTTCCCTCTCTGCAAAAGTATTTTTCAACAATATATTCTTCTATCAATTTTATCGATATGACATTCCTCTGTCTTTAACAAAAATGTCGAGGTAATTAGTGAGATCGCTTCAATTTAAATCAGATTAAAATAATTAGAGGTTGAAAATTAGAAGTCTCTAAATAAATGAGATAAACATCGGAAGAGGAAATAAACAATTATAAAGCCAAATTTTTCAATTAGTCTGAATTGGATTTGATTGGAAAATTTGAGAGTTTCTAGGTGTAAGAATAATATTTACTGTTGCATTCTCTGCCTCGAATTGACTCTCCTCTTTCTATTGCAATAACATTGAGTGTCAATTGCAAAAATAATTGTTTAAAAATCGAAAGCTGCGATTAACAATAATCTTCTTGCAGTATCAAAAACTTCCTTGTATTGCACATGAAATGGCAAAATTTGCGAATATTATTTAAAAATGTCTTCAAGTCCTTTCCTCCAATGGAGCCTATTGTATTAAGTACCTACGAGGACGCCTGTATGTATACATACAGCAACAGTAAGAGAGAATCGGATACACAAACTCGACACACGAAGCACCCGCATGGTCTCATATGTGCGTGGCTAGCATTATATCGCAGAACAATCGATACATACCGTCAGCACACGATAGAGCTCGAATTCCCGGCCCCTGTTGGCCGAACTAAGCCAACCAACCCCGCGCTGCCGCCGCTCAACGACCACAAACTGCCTAGTTCTCCAACATTCGCGTGTCACTTTGCATATCTCACAAGACGACGACTACAATCTCAAAAGCGTTCGATCCACCTGTTCCTTATATATCGCACTTATAGAGATCGCTCTCTTCCTTCTTACGATTTTATCTACATAAATTTTAAGTATACGTTTAAGATCATTTACATCTATCTCTGCTGTGCTGAAAACTTTAACAATCTTAAATCAAATATTTCTAACAGTCAAATCGGAGAGAGGACTGTATCAATGTCTTTGTTAACTTTTACGTTTATTGTTTAATAACACGTATCAACGTGCACGGCGCGAGCGTCGAGAGCATTTGCTCGGCTACGGACGTCCGATCCGTTACGATACTCCGTGTAGCATCCTCAGTCAAATACGACGGCCACGTCGTAACCCGGAGATGTCGCGAAGAAAGCGCCGTTCCGTAGGCAGCGTTTGGAAGGTGGCTGGAGGACGGTGGCGGTCCGTCAGTCGGGCGAATGGGGCGTAGGTGTTCGCTGGTGGTAGTAAAGTAGTGGAGGAAACGGGTAGGAACCGTCCGCGGGAAAAAGGAGAAAAGGGAGTGAATTTTTTATCGGTAAAAACTCCATTAGAGAGAGAGAAGCGACGGTGTTTGTTATTGGTCATCCTCGGGGAGAAGATGGAAGGGTAGGGTAGAGGGCCTTGTCCGGCGCAGAGATATCCATCGATCCGAAGGACGGTAGATCCGCCACCATCCTCAATTCTACCCCCTTCTTACATTCTATATCCTAGGGAGGATCCTCCTCCCTTTACCCACTGTCGGCTCCTATGAGGGTGAAATGGAGAGAGAGAAAGAAGAAGGGGAGGGGGGGTAGGAGATAGAGAGAAAGTGAGAGAAGCGTCCGTCCCTTCCTACGGGAGCTCTACGTACGTACGCAGGCAAGCATCTACAATGTTCCTTTGGCGCGGGTGGTATCAAAGAAATCAATTACCCAGCAACACACACGCGAGTCCTGCAGCCGATCTCCACACGGTCCACCCAACCTAGCCCCGTTCTCCGCTCTACCCCACTACGGAGGCAGTACCGAGCACTCACGCCCTCTCTCCAGGCGTCCATCTTTTCTAGAGTGCCACCCCCTGCGTCTCACATATTTATTTTATACTGCCCGCACCTTGTACGACCATTCCACGGCCCCGGGATGGAATTCTTTATCAAGCCGCTCTCCCAACGTGGAGAACCTCCCTCTATCGTTTCGACCGTACGCGCTCTCGATTCAATCGAGGCGATATTGAATTGTCGAACGTGTTTATTCTCGCCAAGGCTATGGGCGCCAGCGTTTTGATTCTACGCGATCCAATCGTGATTTACGCCTTATAACCAGCTCGGCTGCAAATTATTTATCGTTGAATGGTTGACGAAAAAAAAAACAAATGCCCTAGGTGCAATCAAATATGCAAAATTGTATTCTTCTCTTTAGTTCAATTGCAAGTTCGAACGTCACGGCGTAAGCTTCGTGATACACTTGAGATCGGCATCCGTTTATCAAATTGCGTATCCAAAGCCGAATCTCGTGGCAATAAATGGTATTAGTCTAAACTAAAAATGGTCCTTCGTAGTAGCGTCGCCTTCGAGAGACAGGCTCGGAATCAAATGGATTGCGAATGGACGGAGAACAGTGAGATCTAGGAGCGAACGAGAGGAGACAATGGTATAAGAGGAGAAAAAGAGAGAATGAGACAAGAAGAGAAATAGAGAGAGAGAGAGGGGGGAGGGGAGAGAAAGAGAGGAGATGGGACAGACAACAAAAAAGAGAAAGAAGGGAGGAACGGAGAAAAACAGAGCCTCAATGTGGCGTGGGAGGATAGAGGACGGCCGTCGGAATAGCCTCAACTGGACAGCACGTGGACGACTGGACTACCTACTTTTATATCGCTCGGGAAATAATGGGATTCCCATCATGAAGTGGATTTCCCTTGGGAGCCAGTGGACATCGATGCACCCGTCAAGAGATCCAACACCATCCGACGCCCGTATCCTCTATCGGTCTCCCGCACCCCCGACGTTCATCATTCGTGCCCTCCCGTACTCATTCACCTGTTCGGAGATCGCGTCGCCCCGCGTTACACTTCGTTGCGTTAGAAAAATGACCGAAGCTAAGTTCGAAGGATCGCATCGGTATCCTACTTTAATTTAACCGAAAGTTTTTCGTATAATAAGTGGTTTTTCTTATTACTGATTTAGATGTATCGTCCGTCCCAAATTCGGAGCGCTGACAAATCAAAGAAACTGGCCGATCTGACAAAAGTGCGAGTTACCTAAGTATTTTCTAAGCAAACTTTAATTCCGGGCTTAATTTATTCGTCGGAGAGAGAGAGAAAGAGAGAGAGAGAGAGAGAGAGAGAGTGTGTGTGTGTGTGTATATATTTCAAAATGTATATTGTTAAAACAATCAAAGATATAAAAAACCGTTTTAAACAAAAGGTTTCCAGATTCTAAAGGCTTTATAAAAGTGTATTCATATTATTTTAAAAACGTTATATCTTCACTATTTATCATTTTTGGTAATTAAAAAAAATTGTTTACAAAATATTTAAAAAATTGATACCTTGTTTAAAGGTAAATTTAATTACAAAAATGTATAAAAAATTAAAGCACACATATTTACGTTTGTATAACACATATCCTATAATTTTTTTAAATCTACAAATTACTTATTCATAAAAGTTAAGATTACGATATACGTATATTTTTGAATTGAAAGAATACAAAATTACGATATAGGATCGTTAATTTACACAAGAGCCATCTCACAAGTGCGCTGCTTATTTTCTCAAAACGGGAATAGCAATCGATAAAACAGGTCTGAAGAATAAAATTACGTAACGAAAAATTTAAAAATCTCAGATTATACCTTTGCGATTAACCAAGTGCATATAAATCTTCGTGAAATGTTTTGATAAAAAGCAACTAATAACGTTACTAATTGATGGTAACTAAATTTATCGCGCTCTTCTTCAACCTCTCACTCTCTCTCTCTCTCTCTCTCTCTCTCTCTCTGTCGTTCTATGTTTCTCTCTATCTCTTTCTGCCTCCAGCCTTCGTTCCGCGAAGATCGGTAAAGCCAATCCCGTGCTGAGGGTTGCATAGCATAGAAATTTTTCAAACGGGTGATGCAATGCCCAATTTTAGTTGTGTTCCATGTCATGAGTTATATCCTCCTGTCCCTACTCAAATCTCTACCTGCCCGTATTCCGATGTATAGTTCTATCCATTTTTCTACCTACCCGCGTTTCAACTTTTTCTTAATAAACCTACAAGTCTTTCGTTAGAACCGCGATGCAATTTATAAAAGGTCCGAGTTGTGGCTATACGCGCGCGAATGGGATTTAATAGGAGTCTTGTTAATCTCGCACATATGCAAGATGTAAAGAAGGTAAGAATATAACCCACCCGAATTTTTGCACATAAGAAGAAATCAACATACATATATCGTACACACCTTATTCACATAATACATCAAAGTGGCCAATATTGACCACTAACTCGGCGTATCCCTTCGTTGGGCCAGATTGGACCTACCTTTCGTTGCTCCTGGCCATATAGTCTGGTCATTTTGACCAGAGATCATGGGAAGAAAGAAAACTCCTTCCATAGTCGGTTTATCACCGACAGATATTTCGTACGGTTCGAACTATATGCGAGCGCCGATCGTATCGAAAAATGCACGACCAGGAGAGAAGTTATTTAAAGAAAAAATGTAATTTTTAAAAATTTAATTTTTAAAACTGATCAAAATGTTATTTTACTTCCGTTTTTAAAGGTACTAACCGTTTCTTCGTAACTCGATCTTTGAATATAAAATTCAAGCAAATAAATATATTGTGGAAAAAAAATTTTACTTTGTATTATATTAATTTTAATTATATTCCGCGATGAAATTAAACAATTAATAATTTCTTGAACATGTGAAAAATTGATCGCGAAAACCGACCGCGAAAATCGACCGCAAAAATACGAGATGCGTGTGACTATGCATTAATTCATGCATGTATTCATACGAAACGCATCTTCAATGTATCGCGAGACATGCAGAATAAATGACGTAAGATTAAAAAAAAGGCAACTTGCCGCACGAGTGATACCGATATTATCATTCAATATTACAGTTAATCGACAATCTCAAATAAAGTATGACAATAATTTCAGATTTAAGCGTTCTCGACACATTATGTTGGAATCTCACGTCATATGTATTATTTCACTTTATACATATATCAATTCTTTAATTAAAAATGGATAGGCTACGAGATATTAGTTGACCGAATACATCGATAATATTCGTCATATTTCGCATAATTTCTATGATGTAGTTTAACGATTTTAAACATGAAAAATGAGCTCAACATACTTTGATTTGTAGAGCTCTATGAAATCACTTCTCTTCGATCAATTAAATAT
>NW_011967246.1:4254402-4262076 GCF_000949405.1 Vollenhovia emeryi
TTAAATAAAACGCGAAATTATTCGTAACCTATCTATTTTAACGTGACGGATCGACGAAACGTACAATGTCAATCTACTATCAAAAAATGTAGATTCCGTTACTTTATATAATAAAAAACTTTACTCACCGACACGATGCGCAGCGGCGGAGTTGAATCTACGTTGATTCTGCAATGGCGCCCGACGCCTCCTCCTCCATTCAGATGTCCTCCTCTCAGAAGTCGTTGTCTCAGCTGTCCTCCGACACACTTGCGAATTTATTAACACTTGCAAAGTCACTTGCCACTTTCACTGTGTCCACATGCCACTTCACTCGCGAACGTACAGTTCCGTTTGTAAAGTTACTCGCCACTGTCACTGCATCCCCATGCGACTTCTTCGGTTTTCACCGTGCCCGATTGTCACCGAGTCCGATTGCCACTACGAAATGTGCGATTACATCGAGCATCGATGGCAAATCGCGGGAATTCAGCGATCGCATCTGCGATCGCGGTTTCTTCCCGCACTTGTCGCGAACGCGTATCAAGAAAGAATCGTACGATATGCGAAGCCACGCGGGCATAAAACCGATCAGTTCGACTGTCGCCGCGTAACTGATCTTGCGTACGGCGCCGTAAACACCGAAAAAACCGAGCGCGGATTCCAAGAAATGACGTGGCTCCGTGAACACCTCGGACAAAAACAATCTATTGGAATCCGCGCTCGGTTTTTGCGGTGTTTACGACGCCGTACGCAAGATCAGTTACGCGGCGACAGTCGAACTGATCGGTTATGCCTGCGCCGCTTCGCATATCGTACGATTCTTTCTTGATACGCGTTCGCGACAAGTGCGCGAAGAAACCGCGATCGCTCTCTGCGAATAATCAGTGAGTGATATCATCGTGCCATCGCTGAGTTCCCGCGATTTGCCATCGATGCTCGATGTAATCGCACATTTCGCAGTGGTAATCGGACTCACATCAGTGATAATCGAACACGGTGAAAACCGAAGAAGTGGCATGTGGATACAGTGACAGTGGCAAGTAACTTTACAAACGGAACTGTAAATTCGCGAGTGAAGTGGCATTTGGACACAGTGACAGTGAGGGTGCAAATAACTCATAGAGCGGAACGGTGTATGTACGCAGAAAATCGCGGAACAGCTTCGACCAATCACGAAAACGTCGGAACACTCGTGATTGGTCAAGGCTTCCGCGTTTTCAACCAATCACAGAGCCGTATTAGCGTCTTAAAATGATTTGAAAATAAGAATCGACTATGAATACCGGCCTATGAGTTTGCACGCTGACAAGTGTCTTTACAAACGGAACTGTAAGTTCGCGAGTGAAGTGGCATTTGGACACAGTGAAAGTGGCAAGTGACTTTACAGTGTAAATTCGCAAGTGTGTCGGAGGACAGCTGAGACAACGACTTCTGAGAGGAGGACATCTGAATGGAGGAGAAGGCATCGGGCGCCATTGCAGAATCAACGTAGATACGACTCCGCCGCTGCGCATCGTGTCGGTGAGTAAAGTTTTTTATTATATAAAGTAACGGAATCTACATTTTTAAATAGTAGATTGCACATTGACATTGTACGTTTCGTAGATCCGTTACGTTAAAATGGATTGGTTACATATAATTTCGCGTTTTATTTAACATATTTAATTGATCGAAGAGAATTGATTTCATAGAGCTCTACAAATCAAAGTATGTTGAGCTCATTTTTCATGTTTAACATCGTTGAACTACATCATAGAAATTACGCGAAATATGACGAATATTATCGATATATTCGGCCAACTAATCTCTCGTAGCCTATCCATTTTTAATTAAAGAATTGATATATGTATAAAGTGAAATAATATGACGTGAGATTCCAACATAATGTGTCGAGAACGCTTAAATTTGAAATTATTTCCATACTTTATTTGAGATTGTCGATTAACTGTAATATTGAATTATAATATCGGTATCACTCGTGCGGCTTAAGTTGCCTTTTTTTATCTTACGTCATTTATTCTGCATGTCTCGCGATACATTGAAGATGCGTTTCGTATGAATACATGCATGAATGAATGCATAGTCACACGCATCTCGTATTTTTGCGGTCGATTTTCGCGGTCGGTTTTCGCGATCAATTTTTCACAACATGTTCAAGAAATTGTTAATTGTTTAATTTCATCGCGGAATATAATTAAAATTAATATAAAACAAAGTAAAATTTTTTCCCACAATATATTTATGTGCTTGAATTTTATATTCAAAGATCGAGTTACGAAGAGACGGTTAGTACTTTTAAAAACGGAAGTAAAATAACATTTTGATCAGTTTTAAAAATTAAATTTTTAAAAATTACATTATTTCTTTAAATAACTTGTCTCGTGGTCGTGTATTTTTCGATACGAACGGCGCTCGCATATAGTTCGAACCGTACGAAATATCTGTCGGTGATAAACCGACTATGGAAGCTGTTTTCTTTCTTCCTGATCTCTGGTCAAAATGACCAGACTATATGGCCAGGAGCAACGAAAGGTATGTCCAATCTGGCCCAACGAAGGGATACGCCGAGTTAGTGGTCAATATTGGCCACTTTGATGTATTATGTGAATAAGGTGTAGTACATACGATATATGTTGATTTCTTCTTATGTGCAAAAATTCGGGTGGGTTATATTCTTATCTTCTTTACATCTCGCATATGTGCGAGATTAACAAGACTCCTATTAAATCCCATTCGCGCGCGTATAGCCACAAATCGGACCTTTTATAAAGCGCGTCGCGGTTCTAACGAAAGACTTGTAGGTTTATTAAGAAAAAGTTGAAACGCGGGTAGGTAGGAAAATGGATAAGACTATACATCGGAATACGGGCAGGTAGAGATTTGAGTAGGGACAGGAGGACATAACTCATGACATGGGACACAACTAAAATTGGGCACTGCATCACCTGCTTGAAAAATGAGCGTAGCACGGACACGCACCAAGTGCAGATTTTATCGGCAGTGCTTGAAAATGGGTGTAGCGAAATAGTTCCAAAAATGAAAATTGGCGTAAGGCGCTGGAATCAGCCGAGTAAAATGCCGGCGTGGCCGCTCTCAGGTTCCTCTCTTCTATGCTCTATGATCCTAGCGCGATATAAAATCTATCGAACGGCAATATTGTAATCGATCTTGAATCGTCGAACGGCCGGCGATACATCGAAACGGCCGTAACGATTATTTTTGTGAGGTTATGAGATAACCACGTTAAGATGTTTAAACAAATTCTCCGATCCGGGTGTAACTTAAATCAGATTTTACCGGGTAGGCAGAAGTAGTTGCTTTTTCCTCTTCTATTCGAGTATTAGGAGACATTAACTTAAAAAAGCGGTAACTCTAGCTGTACATTGTTAACCTTCAACGAGAGCAGAAAGGAGACTTGTGACATTTCGACGGGAATTAAATTAACAATGGATCCTTCCGTAAAAACCAAAATGTTTAAAACAGTTTTCTTTTTAACGAAAACTTCCTTCGAGACAAAAGGCTTGTTTCCTGTTGCTACACCGGTGAATTAGTGCAATAAATTCAAGTAAGACAAGTATATTTTTCTCATTCTAACTTACTGCACTAGTTCACCAGTGCAGGAACAGAAAACAGACCTAAAGTAGCATAGAACCTACTGAAAAATTGAATTCTTATAAAACAGTTCTTTTGTCTCAATCGTGTAATTTTGTCACGTATGTCCTTCTTGTTCTAACCGACTCAATTTCATTATAAGGCTGATGGCAGAAAACAATCTGTAATCGCTTAAGACTGTCTAAAGTCGTAGACGTAAGGCAAGGCAGAGACAAACTTAAGTCGCGAAAGTCTATTGTACACCACTTAGGTTTTTTTCTGCCTCGCCTTACATCTATGACCTAAGTCAGTCTTGCGGATTGTTCTCTGCCATCGGCCTAAGGCCCGGTCTATGATGAGTCGTTGGTCGTTTTCTTTCACTCGAAAAGAAACAGGATTAATATATATTTCTGACTAATTGCACGGTTAATACCTCGTAATATCTTTACACAGCTACTTCGAAAAAGACTGCCGCAATATGTCCCAATGTGATCCAGCATCGAGACACCCGGACGTTCTGTACCGCCACGGCTACGGGAAAATGGGATTTGTACAGCGCTGTCTGTTTAGAACGTCATCCGGTTATAACGCAGCCAATGCAAGAGATAGAGCAGAAGTTTCACGATCTGTTAAAGAAAATTGAATATGAAAACAGTCTCAAGTCCGATTATGAATTAAAGAAGATAAAAGAGGAGAGACAGAAAAAGTCAGGCGACAAGGACAGCGCGGATATTTTAGTGCAAACTGCACAGGATCTTGAGGACAGTTTTCAGGAGGAATTGAACAGTTTCAAATTTGCACCAACCATTACGAGTACGCGTTGATCTTTTCTCTGCAAGTGCACGAGATAAAATCTCGGAGCAGAAAATACACTTAGAAAATCAATCGTACAATATCGAATTCTTTAAGCGAAAGCGTATTACGAAAGGAAGACTTACTTTATGTATTGTACGACTCAGATATCATATTTTTCTTATCGTAAACGATTCATTTTCCTGCGTTATTTTCAGAATTTGACGAACAAAACGTAACGTCGACTTTAAAACGTAGATTGGACAAAAATTTGCTGTTGCTGGTGCAACAAAAAGTAGGCGATTCACATTTTTGGATACCTCCCCAAGGTATTCGAAGGGAAGGGGAGACCATGAGACAAGTAAATCTACAATTTCTGTCTGCAATTAATTTTACATGCGTGTAAAACCTCGGCGAGGATAAAAAATAATTCGGTGATAGTATTCTTAATATTAGGCAATTTTTGGCAATAATTCCTAACCAATTCTCCTTTATAGACTGCGGAGAGAGTATTGCATGATACATGTGGTGCAAAAATGACGGTGAAGTTTTATGGAAATGCACCTATCGGATTCTACAAATACAAGTATCCCAAAAAGCTTATCGAGCAGGGAAGTCACGGCGCTAAAATATTTTATTTCTTAGCGAAACATATGGACGGGGATGTCACTAATGGCGTAAAGTATCAGTGGTTAGATCACGAAGAATCAGAAAAAGTATTACCTAGTGGAGTGCAACAGTGTATTTCACAATTTATGTTATTCACTTAAAAAAATATTAAAATATTGCCTCGTCCTTCTTCACTTCTTATTGTCGATATCTTGTCTATTGCTATCATAATATTAACATTATAAAGTACTCCTAATATCCTTTTCAATTAAAGGAACATATTTCCTTTCACGCAAATATTTGACGTACAGTCACAATTATTAAATTTTATTTTTTATATTCTTTATATTCTTAACAAAAAATACCTTCTCGACGCATCTTTTTATTATTGAGGAAAGTATCTCGTTACGCATCTCGTATTACTTTTAACTCGTAGAATGACGTAGAAACACAAAAATTTATTAGATTCTGCAAATTTTACTAATTTATTATATCAAATTATAAAAATAGTGTTTTATGTTATGTACACTTCAGAATCGTCCAGATCTCTTTCGTCCGGTAAACTTGGAATTTTCTCTGACCTCCTTTCCTTGCCGTCGTCGCCTTTCTTTCTTCTCTAAAATCCAGTCCCTACTTTTCTTCAAGGGTTTGCCCCTCGCTTTCTTTGTGTACTCCCTACAATGTAAAATGTGCGAAAAGTTATCGGTATTTCTGCAAGGTAAAGATACAGTTGAAGAAATATTAAAGACGAGTGTGCAAATTACAATATAACGTAACGAGAGAATCGTACCTTCTTGAATTGGCGGCAGTTCGTTTATCTTCGTTCTCTACGCCCAGTGCCTTCGGAAGCGGAGCCGCTCCGCCGGTCATTAAAACCAAGAACATTTTCTTTGCCTTCGTGCTGTTTGGAAAATCGACCACCACACCGCCGAAAAAGCCGGCTTTCGTGGCCTGTGCTGTGATCAATTCAACCTGTTCGCTGTTCTCCGGATAGAATTGTAACACTGCCCTCGCGCTTCTCGACAGGCACGCGTACAACGCCGAGAAGAAACAATACAAGCGTTTCGTGGGATAGTGCGAAGCTTTGTTCGCATAGCACAGCCACTGAAGGGCAGAAATACTAACGGCCCCATCAAAAGTACCAGCCCGAAATGGCAATCCCTGACCTATATCTCCCAATAGTAAGTCACCGTCTGTTTCTCTCTCAGCAGCTACCTCTAAAAAATAATGTGTCAACACGTGTACCAGAGTGTATACTTGGCGTCATGAATGCCTTTACACCTGAAGAGACGCCAAAGATATCCAGTGGGAAAATTTATTTTAATAAAATTAATTGTTCCATCGGAATATATTGAGCTTGACGCCTATTTTCAGATGTAAAAGCATTCGTGACACCGAATGTACACTCTGGCGCATGTGCCAAACAATTGCCAAAAATTGCCTAACATTACATATCGACTGATCTCTTTTGCAAGGTCGTATCTTGATTTTATACAATTCCTGATTCCCCCAAGCGCTCATTCCGGTCCAGAGAAACTGAAAATTATGTAAAATCGAGATACAACCTCGTTGAAGAGATCAGTCGATATGCTGCAAGGCACATATTGTTAGAAGACAAACGTACTACGCAATGCAAATACTTACCAAGCATAGCTGGAGAAATGTCCATGCCCATCCATACATGTCCCTGATCTTCCAATACGCTGCCACTGAGGCCTGATCCGCAACCGATATCCAAAAGCAAGCAGCTCTGATCCTCGGGTAGCACAAGAAGTTCTATAGCACGTTCGCACATCTGCACTTGAATTTCTATCATACGAGAGCTGCAAAAACATAGATTTCGTTATAAAGACATAGGGTGCTTTACAGCAATGTACAGTGTGTTGCACGCGACACTGCGTAACATAGCGAATCGTTTCATCTTTTGCCATTATTAAGCCTAATCTACAATGCGCTCTTCGCGCCTACAAACATTCTATTTCGTAGCCAATAAATAAGTTTAAAAGATTTGTGCAAGTTGATAAATTATACATCGTACAATCGTACGTTGCCGACAAAGTTTCTGAGCGCTTTGACTCGCTTATATAAAATAGAATGTTTCTAGACGCAGAGAGCACGTTGCAGATTAGGCTTCAACAATGATGAAATGATTCTGTTACACTGTGCTAATCTGGGTCTCTCGCTGGAAGACTTACCTCTGCGTATATTTCGTCGCTTCCGTTTTATCGTAATACTGTCACAGAGAAAAATGGAATTAGCTTCTGTCTTGATTTATTAATGCTTTCTTTTAATTTATATAATTTGCAAGCAAAGAACAATCGCTAGTCGGCCAAGTTAACTTACCACCTCGGGCGGCGCCGTACGTTCTGGACGCTTAGACATCTTGATTAATATTTATTCCGTCTTCCAATACAGCTTTTATCGCTAATAACGAAGGAGAGCCTCTTGCTCACCGTTTTAAACTACTCGGCGAATAACCTCCGACGCTAAAAATAATCTCGATTAGGCATCGGTGTTATTGCACTTTTGCTATTACCGTATGATCTCTTATCGAACACGTCCTAACAATTTGCCCGCTTCCAACGATGCTCGATAAATCAACAATATATCTTTTCCAGCAGAAAGTAACCTCAACAAACCGCATGTCTAGCTCGCGAACGACTCCACAGGCACCCGCTCCACAGTAAAGGCCTTCACACC
>NW_011967246.1:4262526-4269205 GCF_000949405.1 Vollenhovia emeryi
AGTAAAGGCCTTCACACATAGGGCCATCGCACACAAAATTGCATAGCTGCTTGGGCATAGCATGAAAACTGTTTAAACCAATGAACATTGAGCATTGAGTCGCCATATTGATTTACATAACATGCTCATTGGTCCAGATGTCTTATGCTATGCATATGCAGCTATGGAATTTTGACGAATTTGATTGGTCTATAAGCAAATGCATAAGGAAATGAACCAATCAAATTCGTTATGCATATGTTCTGCATTTACGCAAAAGTGTGTGCTCCCCGCTATATTACTGTGACGACATCTAACCTAACCTAACCTAATCCCCAAACAGAGGACCGCAAGTTCTTTTTGCTTGTGCTTGCTGAACGCGTAGCTCTCTCGGGTACACGCAGATAGAGTCCATAATGACGAATTCTTGCGCAGTCCCAAAATGCAAAACGGGTGGCAGCGACACACAGCGCCAACTAATTTCGGCTTAAAAACTGGCATAGCCCCCCCCCCCACGCAATCAGAGTCTGGCCATAAGGAAGCACGCTGTGATTGGTCCGCCACTTTTCGTCAATTCGCGCCAATTTTATAAAGCGGCAATTGTTCAATTTAGCTTTCTCTTCTCCAAAATTGAATAAAATTGAGCTCACTCGACGCGATTTGGCTCAAAACAAAAGAATCTGGCAGAAAAAAAGTTGCTCGGTTCCGCGAAGCGACATATTAATGGTTAAAGTTGACTACTGTTAGGGTCGATATGACCGGTTTCTTGATTAAACTGCGCTTGTAGTTGTTTTTTTTTAGTACTTATGCACAAAATAATACCAGGATAAGTTGCGGACCGCATAGCAGAACATTTTCATACTTAAACACTCGGTTTAGAAGTCTAATAAAAAAGATATTGGTATTTAATTGGTATAAAATTGCACGACTCATCCACACGATTAAAGTACGCATAAAGGCAAAACCAGGGACAGTCGACTTTATATATAAAAAAACAGCATAAATTAAAAATATCACTTTATAAGTGATTAAAGTTAAGTTCTCTCAACAGGAATGTTTCGGAGTTTGACCAGTCCAAAATATTTCAAGTATGTAGATACCGATTAGTAATTCATTAAAGTATCTCGAGAATCGTCAATTGTATTACACGCTTTGTACAATTGGAATAAATAAAGATCAAAATTTACAATGATTCACGCGACTAAGAAAAATCTCTGAGAAAACTATAAACTTAATAAATACTTAACGTCTCGAGTGTGCTATTTTGAAATTACACTGTAGGGAATCTATAGAATGTAAAATTCTCGAAGTCTTTACTTTCTCTTACGTCGTATGGCAATTGTATTATGGAGCCAAATTATATGACAAATACTTACGATTCAAACAATCAGGTTTTCAGATATCCATATTACGTTTGAAATTTATAAACTTAATACTCAGCTGCGTGCATGCATAATTATACTAAAAGATTTCCATGAAAGCGCATCTGCGATTGTGCACTTCAGATATTCTTAAAAATAACGCAAGCCAATGTTCCGTTTTTGCACAGATTACAGAACGTTTTCGTGATTTCAAGTCTAATTTTATACATAATATACTTACTATATATAAAATTAATTTTATGTACAATATCCGAATAATATAAGCAGTTCACTTAGTGGTACTGATAATACAAAAGCAGAAGTAAAGGACATTCATGTTTATTGTATTCAGTTTATACGTTCAGTCATAAATATTATTTATATGATGTATACATACAATAGACACACAATGGTCCATCCCTTTCAGGTCCATTTATATAATATTTACAGTATTTTTAAGAATTAGTTTTCGGAAATTCGAGGTGATTTTGCATTAACATAAGTCACATTCGAATGCGCGAGCAGGAGGAATTAATGTTAATGCAATCACAAAACGACAGCTATAAAAAAGTGCATAGAAGCGCTTGCATGATTCACTCGCTCAAATTTACGAAAACTATTATCAACCCTTATGCAAATTCACGATTAATGACGACCATAGAGTATGATATCGCAATATTTTTAATAATTTTGTAAAGACACGATACAAAAGTTCTCACAAGGCAGATAACATTTCAATTTAATATTCGGCATTGGCAAATGCACGGAAACTTATGAATATGCAAGAAGTAAAGAATATTTGCATATAATTTTATTGACAAATGTAAAAAAAATCTAAGAACTGACCAACTTCTATTATCAATAAGAATGTAAAAGTATAAAAAAGAAAAAGAGAATATACATATATTATTATATAGCCTACAAGAGGCAGGAGTTTAGAGAGGTAATCGATTTACAAAACTTCGATTTTGAATCAGGAAATCTGGTCTTTATTTCCAAAAATATGTCGCCCACATCTAGACTGTCCAAAACTGCCTGCAAATACAAATAAAAGAAAATTGTGAGAACTTTTTCGGCATATAAAACGCAAAACTTATTCCCAACGCGGAGCACTTGAGAACTTAATAATCTCACTCGTAACACCGTTTGTCCATTCAGGGTTTTCATTGTGAAATTGGATAAAATTTGATAAGACACAATAAAGACTAATAACAAAGACCACATTTTCGTAAAAGGTCAAACACTTTATTTAATAATAAAGGTGTGTGCGCCTGGGATTTGGGATATACAAAAATTCATCGTATCGTCTAAGCTTGAATATACGTATTCTTCGGCAACGCTTGTGATTAAAGTACCCCCTCCAATACCCAACTAAACCTCTGCCTAGACAAACAAGTTGCAATCGCGGTGATAGAAGCATGAAATGTGAGCTATTGATCAAAATAGATTTTGCCATCCAATTAGGAATATTTTGGGGAAAAATAAGCGGGCCGAGAAGTCGTAGAAGGCAAGATTTGAAAATTTCTACGATGGCCACGATTGGATCTGCGGCGGACAAAGAGTATGGACGCATTCTGGGCAATATAAAACTTGTTGCGACAATAAAGTATGTATAATCCAACTGCGCCGGGCTGCGCTTTTCGTACTTTTCTAATTCTATTTACCACTCTGGTGTGGTGTAATATTTTAGTCGTGGTAATATAATATTCTTATATTATTGTTAAAAATTAAAATTAAAAAAAATGAACTTGAGAGAATAGCACTCAGTACCAGTAATACCAATGATAGTACAGTACAATATTTATAGTAATATTAATAGCGGTAACGATAAGAATAAGTATTAGCAGCAGCGGCGAGAATATCGGTAGCGGCAACAGTAGTGATAATTACACTAATAGTAATAATAATAGTACTACTATCTCCTGCAGCGCAACAGATAACTATTTCCGTAACCTACTGTTATATTAAATCGAAACAAATATGAAAACGTTGGAATATTTTGGTTTAGATCGCGTTTACATAAGCGATATAGTTCACCAACTCACTCAATATATATACTCACAAAACATGAGAGATCGACCAGCTGAGAGCTTCTGTCACTTACTTTTTATTATTTTTTTTATTATAATGGATTATAGCCAACAGTCGGACTTAGATCAGATCAGCGACATTCATTGGCATTTCATCGATGTGAGTGTTATAGAATTGCTCGATATCTTTCAAGGTTCGTTTATCTTCTTCCGTCACAAAATTAATGGCCACACCTTTACGGCCGAAACGGCCACCGCGACCAATTCTGCAAATAAGAAAGTAACAAAGATATAAGTTCTGCACAAAGAAAATTATATACATATGTATTTGCGACATCACGAAATTCGAACTTTAATCAAACTTGAAGTATGCCTATATTTTTGTAATATGAAGATTATGCTATTGGTGTCTTATATTGCTCTGCAAAATATGCCCCCCCCCCCTATGGCTTAAAGATATAAAATATCAGAATAAATTCTTTGAAAAAATAACAATTGACAAGACTTTTACTTGAAGTTATATAAAGTCAAATTAATATTTTTATTCTTACATCTTACAAGTTCTTGCTCTCCTACTTTTGCCATTAGAAATTTCTATTTCGTTCAAATAAGTTATACCGCGTTTATATCGAGATGATAATTGAAAGGTGCAAAATAATAACTTACCGATGAATATAATTTTCTCGGTTGGAAGGTAAATCATAATTAATAACAAGCGAAACCTGCTGCACATCTATACCACGTGCCAGAAGATCAGTGGTGATCAAAACTCTGGATGATCCAGTTCGGAATTGACGCATAATAAGATCGCGTTCCTTCTGCTCCATATCTCCATGCATAGCGGAAACAGTGAAGTCACGTTTATGCATGCTCTCTGTCAGCCAATCTACTTTACGCCGTGTATTGCAGAAAATAACGGCCTGGGTGATGCTCAGCGTGTCGTACAAATCGCAGAGAGTCTCCAATTTCCAATCTTCGCGTTCGACATAAACGAAAAATTGCTTGATACCCTCTAATGTTAGCTCCTCTTTCTTAACCAAAATACGAATTGGATTCCGCATAAAACATTTCGATACGTCCAGCACGTCAGACGGCATGGTCGCGGATAATAATATAACCTGGAAAAGATAAATTATACGGTTGCATTAGAAATAACCGAGGACTGGCAATTGTATTGTACCGGCGGGAAATCATGTCTCGATAGAATGCGATGATCAATATTATATGTCGATGAAAGAAATTAACTGCATTTACTGAGATGTTACGCTATACATGTGTGTGCAACACAGTAGCATCATGCTATAACAGATATTATATATTGTTGTTGCTATTACAGAGATATTAAGAGTGTCTAATTGATCCTTAGAACATTATGATTATTAGGAGTGCTATGCCACGAAAATTGTTTGCATTTAAGGCCGCTATTATTTCCAAGACAAAAGATAACACATTTCATGATACAGAGCATATGTCAATCCAGCGTACATTCGTCAAGAATGACACTGTTACGACGCACCTGTATTTTATAATACATTTGTTAACTCGACTATTATAAGGTGCACTGCAACTTTTTCGTCTTGTATGATTTGTGGACTTGTCCAAAAAAGATACTTTCTAATAATTAAAATAAAATTATCTATTAGACAGTAATTGTAGAGTAACAAAGAAAAAGGATCCACGTCGCTCGAAAGGTATCTTTTGCATTTACCTGCACTTCGTTAGGTAATAATTTGAATACATCGTGGATCTGATCCTTGAATCCTCGAGAAAGCATTTCGTCGGCTTCATCCAGGACGAACAGCTTGATGCTGCTTGCTCGAAGTGCTCGTCGGCTGATCATATCGTACACTCTACCGGGCGTACCGACGACCACGTGAACACCCTGATCCAGTTTTCGCATGTCCTCACGAACGTTGGTGCCACCGATGCACGCATGACACTCCGCATGCATGAAATCTCCTAGAGCGATAACCACTTTCTGGATCTGTGAGCGAAGATAGCAACGTTATTAGAACTCGACATTTCCCCCGAGGTCAAACATATTAAGGGGCTGCTGGAGTGATTCTGTACTTTTTGCAACTTTTGCAGCTAGAACTGCCGATTCACGAAAACATTTGTGCAGTATACAAAATTGCGTGGCTTTTGTGTACAGGCCGACTAGCTTCCACTAATCGGATTAAATCAGAGAACAGCGTGGTATCATTGAAATTCAGGTCAGAAGTCTAACAAAAAATCTATTCCTTCGAATCAGTTGTAGACTAGGTAACTTGTAACTGTACATAAAAACCACGTAATTTGTACACTGCACCAAATGTTTTCACGAATTGACCGTTCTCGGAGCAAAAGGTGTAAGAAGTGCGGAATCACTCCAGCGTCCCCTTAACACACGAGTGATTGACATTTCTGACGAGCCACTCACTTGTTGAGCTAATTCACGAGTTGGTGCTAGGATCAAGGCCTGGCATTCTTTAATACTAGTGTCGATCTGTTGAAGGATCGATATAGAGAAAGTTGCAGTTTTTCCAGTACCTGTAAATGGAGACACTGATCAGTACCAGTACATATAATAAACGTCGCACGATACTTTTACACGGTATTATTATTAATTACTGATCTGCATCGGGGTTTCTTACCAGATTGGGCCTGAGCAATAACATCGAGCCCCCTTATACAAGGTAGGATGGCACGCTGTTGAATTGCAGATGGTTTTTCAAACCCGTAAGCATATATACCACGTAACAGCTCCTCTTTCAAGTTCATTTCATCAAAGTTTTCCACGACCTGTTTATATTAAATAGCACATCAGTAAAATATATTATTTCAATGGAATATTTTTATCATTTTTATTTAATAAATTATACACGATTTTAATAAAATTGAGTTTTATGAAAAAGATTATAGAGGCTCCAATAAAACAATATTAAAGTTGGTCTTCTGATTGAGTCAATGTTCAACGTTAAATATTTGAAGATAGGGACAAGGTGAGCCGTCACCAGAACTTGGGTGAATAAACAACTTATATATAATTGCAAGGTAAATTATAATATATGTTATAATGATATTCAATAACAATTTGTTACATGGAAACGTTTCGATTTTTATGAAAAATCATAATGCACCGGTGCATCAGGAGCATCATATTTAATCAATTTTACCGACGTTGTACGTTCACATATTATATGATATGCAACTGTACCATTATACAAATTAAAATAATCGAACATAATACTTTTATCAATCAATTAAGGATGTATCTGAGTTATTTCAAAATAGTACCACATTGATGAAACTTGGGGAAACACTTCCTTC
>NW_011967246.1:4271218-4273752 GCF_000949405.1 Vollenhovia emeryi
CATCGTGGACATTGGGCTTTAGTCCCGAGAGATGCGGAGCCAATCAACTTGCAACTTTTATGGAACAGCTGCAAGCTGATTGACTACACATTTCTCGGAGCTGGAACCGGGACCAAATTCTAGCATCATGGACACAGGCCTGAACTCGCATGTACAGCCATCGAAGACCTAAAAACTGTTCCAAGGCGAAATAGATGATATTGCATAGAATCGTCTAGAATTTTGCTCTCGAAAGTGTCGCTTCTCCACTTGCGCGAGTGAACTTTGCACGTATATCTGGACAATCGTTGCATCAAGGAATATTCCTCTGTCACGTTAACGTTCTCGATAATAGAGCGCACGTGTATCTATTTAAATTGTACGCGAGCTGCTTTCAACGCCCACGCGCTCAGGTATAGGAATTACGACTCGTATCGACAGCACCGGCGCGGAATACCCGAGCGTAAGAGAACAGTATGAATCTTTCAACGGTCGAAACAGCTGAGAACGCAACAGCGAGTTACTTACGACGTCCCAGTTGGACTCGATGATGCCATCGGGGTCCATTCCAGGCGGTCCATCGTACGTGGGCGTTTCGCCTTCGCTAGGGCCATTTTTCGAATCCCCTGACCATTGATCATCGTTTCTGAAAACGCGCAGATAAGATATTAGAGCGAGGAAGAGCGCAGATAAAGACTGATAATATCAACCGGACGTTAAATCGCGTGCTCTATCGCATCAGAGCGCTCGCAGGTAAATCACACACGGCCCGACTCCGAATTTTACTTTGCCGCAAAACGCACGCTGCCTCCGACCGAGGGGCAGAGTCCGGGCCGCTTCCACGGCGCGGAAAGTACGAGAGGACGGGAAGCCCCGCTGTCGCGCGTCCGCGGCGGACACTCGGGCGGTTTATCGAGATTAAAAAAAATATATATACATATATATCTGCGCTCAGCGGCCATGCGGGATCGGTAATATCGGTCACGGCGATCAGGCGATGACGAACCGCTTTAAATTCAGGTGACCTTGGGTGGCCCGAACTCTTTAAATTGGCTCGCGCGTGGTGCGACCGGCCGACGAAAATCTCGCGGCCCGCTGGCCATCTCCGTCGTCCCGCGTGGGGTGTCCCGGGTGGGGAAAAGGGCCCCGAGGGGCCGCCGCTGGCCTCTCGCGATCGTCTCCCTGACAGTGACTCACGCGCGCGGAAACGTGGCCGGGAGACGCGGGACGTGTTGCTTCGGCGTGGCCGGGGGGGGAACGCGCGGGAGTGACTGTGCGGTCCTGGCGGTGCGCGAGGAGCCACCGGGGGGGAAACCGCGATTGATTTTCCCGTCTCTCCTGCCCGGCGCGGGAATCGCGCGAGGAAACGGCATCTCCGTTACGTAATTCCGCGGGCGGACCGAGGGAAAACGTGCTCCCGCACGCACGCACGCAACAGGGGGCGAGCGGGCGAGAGTGAGCGGCGCGCTTCACCCACGCCAAACGGCGTCGGGGCCGCGTGCGTGTGCCCGCCGTCGACTCGCTCCGCACGCCCACTCGGCCCCGTTTGTCGGGCCACGCGGCGGACCGCCGGCCGCCCGCGGCACCGCGGGCGAGACCGAGAGGTTAAGCGACCGGGCGGGGACCCGCGGCACGTCGGCTGGCACGGCGCGAGGGCAATGTGACAAAAACGAGTGCACGCCATGTTGTCAGTCTCGTGTCCCCCGTGTGCATCCCGTCGGCCGCGGCACATCGCGCGGTCCCCGCGGCCGTATTTTAACCCGCGCGCCCGCCTATCTCGCGACGCGCGCGATCCAGGACGGCCGCGGGGCCGCGGCGGACGCGGCGCGTCGCGAGAACGCGAGCGCGGCGCGCCGTTACGCTGGAAAAACGGGCCAACTTACCTTCTCTCTGCAGTATGCGACATGTTCAACTCGCGAGAGTTCGGCGGAAAGGAAGAGCTAGTGTGGCGTCACGAGGAGTATTCTCGTGACTGCCGCGCAACGGCGCTGCCGGTAGCCGCCCGCGGCTCGACCGGAAAGCGCCCGGTCCGGCGAACTTACGGCGCTCACCGGATGTCCGGCGCGTCCCCGGCACCGGCGCCACCGATTGGCCCGGTCGCATCGTTGCGAGACCCGACGGCCAAATCGGGATTTTTCTCGCAGGTGCAACGTATTTTCGATTGTTTCGCTCGCCGACGGCAACCGCGCATGACGGAAGTGACGCGGGCCGCCCCGACGCCGTATAGCGCCTCGCGGCCGCCGCGGTGGGGCCGCGCGGCGGCAAATACGAATTGCGGCCGGCGCGCGCGGCACCGGCCATTTTGCAAGATTGCAATTAAACGACGCGTCAAGGCCGTTTCGGACTACGAATTGACATTTAGATTAGATTGAAGGTTAATCACTATAGTGAAAATGCTAAAAGTGAATAGCTCTTTCTAACCGGCCCCTTAAAAAGAGACGAAACCGCTCGCTTTTACTATTTTCACTATATATTGCAAGATACAGAATTGACTCCCAGGGATTGACATTTAGATTAGATTGAAGGTTGATCACTATAGTGAAAATGCTAAAAGT
>NW_011967246.1:4274138-4301239 GCF_000949405.1 Vollenhovia emeryi
CAATAGCTCTTTCTAACCGTCCCCTTAAAAAGAGACGAAACCGCTTTAGCATTTTCACAATAGGCGATTTCCGGTGAGTGTCTGGTACATTCTAGAACACATTCCAAAGTACATTCCACATAGCACACATAGTTCTATGAATATTCTTCTGGAATGCAAATATTCTTAATTTCAGACTATTCCGATCGAATATTCTATAAATATATATATATATATATATATATAGATTATTACAATTAGAAACAAAATCATTTTTTAATATTCATCGAATTTATGTATTGCACAATTGCTTATTGTGTGATACACTTATGTAAAAGGCAGTGAAACCTGTGATCACACCATATATAACCGACACGCTATATTCGATAGATTATTCCATTCACGTTCGAAAAAGATTTATAGTAGTGCCAGTCGAATGTTCCATGAACACAAGATAAATATATAAGAATGACCCATGGAATATTCCAAATATTCTTGAAGAATATTTTCTAAATGTGCATAGGAGTGTCTTGTGCTATCTGGGATATACCAAAGGGTGCCAGAGTGTACACTCGGCGTCACGAATGCTTTTACACCTGAAAGTAGCCACTAAGTTCAACATATTCCAATAAAAAAAGATTCATTTTATTAAAACAACATTTTCCCATCGGATATCTCTTTAGTGTCTTTCTTCAAGTGTAAAGGCATTCATGACTCCAATATCAGTCTCCAAAATCCACCTTACATTGTGGATACAGAATTGACCCCAAGATCGCACTGGTTGTAGTTGTACAATCATTAATTCCTAAGTCAGTAAAAATATAACTTTATTGTCTTATAATTAATACACGATACGCGTACACGTGAATCTCTGGTAGTGTAAACAATATAACGTTTACTTTGCACCATATATGCTTGTGAACTGCGTCACGTATATATTGCGTATACTTTTCGTAATTTTGACTTAGCTGCCCTTCGTTTATAACTCAAATTCCGAATCTACCTTGGACTTTCAGAGTATTATACATCATAGAACTATCGGATAAGTACACAGTTTCGATCACGCACAGTTTCTTTAAACTAAACCGTGACTCCTCCTCACAAAAAATATTTAACAAAATGTATTCAACATTACAAATTAAAACTAATAGATCGAAAATATTAAGATAAAAATGGCAGCTTGAAATCAATAGAAATATATACTTTCATTACTGACTTTTTTTCAGCAATTCCTTATTATGCTCTTAACGTCACTGTTGGAAAACTATAAATGCAATTGACATTTTCAATTTGTGAAAACAAAATCAGTCCCACGGATTGAATGAAACTGCAATTGCGAAAAGAATACTTGATTTTACACGCATTTATACAATTATAACAAACGCTGACGAAGACACAGTAATCTCATAGGAAAAATGTGACTTAAGAAGGAAAGTAACGAAATTATACATATTTTTTTAAATCAGTACATCTCTCATCTTGAGTAAAGTATCTCTTATACATGTATTATATGCCTCAAAATCGAAAACATAATTTTCCTCGTCCGTGCTTCACGCTAAATTCCTGATCAACGCTTCGCGAGTAAAGTGTGTATTGAGACAATTTACTCATTGCTACTTCTGGTTAGTCCGTTCTGTTTACATAAAAGAACAACTGAGAATCAAGAGTAACGCTGCAATCGGGAAAATCATGTACGCGCTCATTCGCGGCTGACAGATAGAAATCAGCATGCCAAAGTCGTCCATCTCGTTATGCACGATACCGTCCTTAGTTGGTATCTCGATGATTACCCTGTCCGCTGACAGCGGGTCTATACGGAATGAGCACTCGGTCTGATTGATACACGATTTAGTCACATTTTCGTATTGAAAGGTTGGCTTATATATATCGAAAATCGCGTAAATATCATTGGACACAATATCGTTATCGCTATAAAAAATGTAATAATAATAACCGTCTTGCTCCACACGGTGATTCGCCTGTATGTGCTTGCTATTAAGTAAATAGGAGACGTTGGTGCACTGGTCCGAGGGTTGAAACTCGTGGGCCAACAGTATCGCGCCCTTGTAACAACTCAATAGACCACTTTCGAAGCTAGAAACAGACGACGCCCCCTTAGAATCGGACGTGTAATTTTTATCGGCGTTCCCACCGTGCTTGATACCTTGATCTAACAAGGACGGTGGCTTTATGAGTTCTCTACTTCTTTTAAATCTCTTGGTACGTATCGCATCTTCCTCCTGCGTTTCCCACTTCTTACTTTCACTGGTCACATACGAGTTCAATGTTCGTTCTAAATTTTCCAGACGCATCTCTTTGCGATAGTCGTAGACACCTCTCTTCTTTCGCCCCGTTCTTTCATATTTATTTCTCTTGTGGCGTTTAACGTGTCTTCCCTTTCTGGTGTTGTTCGTATTTTCTCGTTGACTCAAGTATTCGTAAATATAAGCCGTCGCATTGCGATACAAGTAAGTCTCTAAGCTTACCGTCAAATTTTCATCCTTAGCATACGCCCGTGCGCTGTCGTCTGGCTTCGTCTTGAAAATCGTGTCCATCTTATCGATACTGCGGGTAGATTTGACGGATTCGACGGTGGTCGTTTCCCCAGAATCAATTTCTTGTGCATTCGATTCGTATATTATCTTGACTTGTCTGTTTGCACCTGGTAAGAAGATGCCTTGTGGTTGCTTGTTAAGATTATGTTCCAGCAGGCCACAAGTGCGTAGGTTCCTTTCTCCCTTCACCACTAATATAGAGGCTCCCTCGAATCTGAAAAGATTTTTCTCTCTTTCACATACGTGCCCATATTCGTAAGTAAGTGCAATTGGAGGAATCGTACTAGCAGATTGGATTTGCAAAGAAAAAAATGTTCTCTTCTCTTTTGCTCTTTACCTTGAACACACAGACAGTGCTACGGTTGCGTTTTTCAATAAATAAAATCCCCAATACTCTAACGTGTCGTCCGGTAAACTCATGCTCTTTTTAAGTCTTATATGTTTTCGTTTCGATGTGATCTCTGGTCGGTGAAGCATTTGGAAGGCATTAAAAGTGCCGTTCATTTTTAAGGTGTGTTCCTATAGAAGAAAGGGAAAAAAAGAGATATTTCTATTTATCGTACGGTCCAATTTATGAAATATGACAGCAATATGCCAGACTATAAAGGTCGTATCGTCTTTAACCGAGAGGTAAATCGCTGAGGGCACCGTGGTGTACAGATTTGTGGCATTACTAGGCATTTTCTAGGCATTAGTTTTGGCATTATAAAGATAAAACAAGATAAATAAGATAAAGTACTGTCCGCTGGGCATTGGTAGGCATTGGTGTGCATTATTTGAGTCAGCGGTTTACCCCTCGCCTTTAACGTTGTACTGATGTTTGCAATCTCGCTGTGTGTGATACAGTTTTAGACGTTCTTTACGTTAGACGCACAACGATACACGAACGATCCTAGAAAGGACGAATATTTATTCTTCTCTTCTCACCGAACAAAATACTGTTGAGATCCCATCGTTGATTTCTAAAATATCGGACTCCGTCACGGCGTACGCGACGTCAGCATAGAAGATGTGCCGTAGATACAAAGGAATTATTATGAGCAAGACAGGCAGAAAAGCTATCAGTATGCAGAAAATGATCAGTCGTTGTACACCGTCCATTTCTGCTGTTATCTATTAAATAAAATTGGCAGTATTAGTGTTGAATAGTAATTGGTACGTCGCTAAGCTAAAATTACTCGTATACATGTTGCATCGTGTCTCTTTGAAGCTGATTAGATTCGTCTCTCTCAAAACAGCTAATAAAAGAGCAAAACGTTTCTATCTAAAAATATTTAAATGATATGCATACAATTGTTTCTGAACGCTTGTCTGTTCTCCCATTGAAATTGTAACATTCGACAGCATTGGTATTAAAAAAAAAATTACAATTGAAGAACACAATTTACGCGTACTTTTACATATAAAAATTATAAAAAAATATGTACACGCGGGCGCACAAGTTTTATATGATCGGCATCGGGAGAATTGTTATGTTGTACCAAGCGTAAACGACAAGCAAAATGATTTGTTAAACAAAAAGTACTTTCCACACGCTCGAAATTAGATTACATAAATAAATACACTTGTTCGTTTTAGAGGTTACGTCTTCGAATTTATTTAACAAAACTTATCGGCTTTCGTTCGCGTTACACAAACAATTGAAATATTTATAATCTTAAGCGTGTACGCCGCTTAGGTTGCACGCGCGCTTACAATGCAAGTTGAAAAACGCCGTCTCGTATTATCCGATTCTCACGCCGGAAGAAACGAGCATCCGTATCCACTGTTTCATTATTTACGGAGTTTCGTGATTCCAGCCTTTGCTAGACTACTTTCGGCGCAACGGCAATTAGATTAATTTAACAAAAGAGGTTAGGCGTTAATGAAAACCGAACGGAGATGGAAGCTGAGAGAGCTAGCTCTATTGACAGTCTGATAAGGAAAATACATGATTAGGATTCGGCCAATGTCGTGGCCGATTCGTCTGTGTTGATTTACGAACGAAACACGCACGCACATTCTCTTTAAACAACGCAGTTAAATCGAACACGTTTAGAAACTAATATCTAATCGATGCCTTTAATCGCACGTTCTTCCAGCTCGGAGTTAACGTCCTTCGACGAATCGCGGAGAGACAATCGTTACCGAGTGTAAACGATCACTTCCCGCGATTACAACCGGATGAAATTTACCTCTTCTTCCCTTACCTTCGTTTTCCGAACTTCGATATTTACCTTTGTTTACGTAAACTCTATTTTCGCGCCTAGATCCTCGTTAACACAGCGACCTGATTCTAGAACTTCTCGTCTTCTAACGTAAGAAACTAACGCAATATTCGTACTCTTTTTTTTTCCCCGAGCACGTGGCTTATCCTGAGAAGTCTCTGAACATCTCCTTGTCCTAATCTTTATACATTTCCAAAAATACGGAATCTCTTTCTATCTGCTTCCCCTTCCCTCACCTGCCCTTTCGCGAATTTTCTCCTCAGAACTTTAGCATTGCTGCGTGAACCAATAGTCTTTCGAGAATCTAAAAAAAAAAACTTCCGGCCGTTTATGACCTTTACAAACCGTTACGAACGAAGGAGCATTTACGAACTTAAACCTCAACCGAAGTTATTTCTAGAATATTCTTGTACGTGAAAAGATACCCGGACGTATTTAAATCAGCACAATGATAAAACTACTTTGAATAACGCAAAATACAGCTGCATAAAACAACTTAGCCTTACTTAAGTTATATTTTTAATATCCATATCATAATATGCAAAAAAGAACTTTAAGTAATATACGTAAAGTTCTCTATTATGAGATAAGTTTCTAATATGAAATAGCAGGTTTTCAACACCCGAATTCGATCACAAATCCTTTCTCGCGACGATTACACGAGCTAACAATGAATTTTCTACTAAACAGATTTCGTTACATCATCGTTACAACTATAGCACGTGTACTTAAAAAGTAATGCTACCTATCGATTTATAATAAGTGTCTTTGGTAGCGGTTCGAAGTTCAGATATATCAATCTGATTTAGTACTGTTGCTCCAAACACTGTATCTTTATGTACCTAAAATATGAAACGAGTATTATTTTTATTATAAATTTTGTAGCAACTAAAATCGACGAATCTGGTTTATAAAAAAAAATCTTATTACTTTCAATATTTCACTTGCGTCGTATTTTTCTCTGAATCTTGCCGGGTAATCCTTTTTAAATGTTGTATTCATTAGAGTAACGTGTAATTTTACTTTATCCTTCTCCATTAAGCCTAAAGTAAAAAATTATATAATGATATAAACGAGATATCAGACCAGACTAATATCAGTGATAATTTGTTTTTAAACAAATATCAAAATAATTATTTTGATATTTGCACAAAACGTGTCTCTTTCAGAGATATTTAAATCTACATATCATTTACCTATATCAGCAAAGTATTCGGTAACTGTATCAACGAGGTTTTGCAATTTTTCGCTGTGCAAAATTTGTGCATACAAAACTTTGACGTTAGCAGGATCGTCATTCATGCACGCAACTCCTTGTAGTTGTATGTTTATTGGCCCAGTTTCTTCAAGAATGGGACTGCAATAGATTACATAAACAATTAAAAAATTAAATTCTACGATAAATTAATATTATATCATTTAGTTTGGTAATTAATTATGTAGCATATACTATTGTTATTAAGTCAACGTCTTACTCTATAATGTTTTCTTTACACTCCTCGAGAGCATCAATAACGTGCTGTTTCTCGTTATCGTCAAATAATTTGAGCATCCCAATAGTAAGATGCAACTTCGCTGGGGTTTGAAAGACTGACTCGTCAATATTGTGTGTGGTCTGGTTGTGCATCTCCAACACGTCTTTCTTGAAAGAAAGATAATTATCGATTATCTCTTTCTTGTTCAGTGGAATCGACAAAAAATGTGTATAACGTATCTTCTTCTTCGAAGCTTCTATTAGCAAGTCAATTCTGTGCCTTGCAGATATTATGTCCTTACGTTCCCGTCCGGTAATAACTACAAAATTGAACACACAATTAAAAATTAATTGAATCAATACTGAACTTATAACAACGGCAACGTAATATCAAATCAATCAACTCATTTTTACCGATGTTTCCATCGTTTCCTTTCTTTGGTATAGTAATAGTTGTTCTCGTCTCATTTTGCAATTTCCTGAGGGTTGTACCCTTCATACCAATTATATGCGAATAAAAGATTCTGAAACGTTACAATAAAACGATAAAATATTAACTATCACTACACGTTGTTCAATCAACACTGCTACGTTACGTCATCCTTGCATTATTGAACTCTGTCCAAGTGTTATTCCTTATGAAAGAGTAACGAAATAATGATTAGAAAATTACTGTATATCAGTAATCGAACCATTAGAAGTTACTGACGTACAGTAATTTTCTAGTAATTATCTTGTGATAAAATAATACTTGAAAGGATTCTCACGTGGGTACGTAAAAGGTGTGCGTAAACGTCGTGTCATGGGGCACTATCTCTATATCAGTCTCAGATTCCTCGTCCGAGCAAACTGACTCCTTGTCCTCCATGTATGGGGCTGACGTGTGAATGTTTTTCCAGATGGTGCTTTCGTAAAATCTGTAGCACTGTCCACCAACCCAAATTAATTCTGGTTCCAACACATCCATTCGACAAAGCGCGATACGTTTTATACGAACGCTCCTAAAATTTACGTCAAGTTATTGATGCTTCTCGCAGACACAGGCGGTACTTGCGTGAATTTTGGAGATTAACTGAAATTACACCTTCAACTTTTACCATTTATAAATACGTAAATGCAATTTTACACAAAACGCCTCTCGATAACATTTTGTGAAAACTGTATCACTCGCAAAACATAATGCGCAACAATTTAAACCTTACATTAACGTTATACAGGGTGGTCCTGAAATAGTTGGTCAAACTCAGGGATTGGATTGGGCTCGTTACAAGGATGAAAAAAGTTCCCATAAACGTTAGTCCAAAAACGCATCCCGCAGGAGTTATGGCTCGTTTAATTATTAATACCCGATTCAAAAGATGGAAGGCCACGAAAGGAAAAAGCTGTATTTTTACTTACAAAAGTTGTTGAAAATGTCCACCGTTAACGAAAACACACGCTTCCATCCGTCTAACCATTGACTGTCTGACACGCTCAAAGATTCCTGGCGCATTTCTTATAATTTCGCAGGTGTTGACAATGCGATCTTGTAATTTCTCTACATTATTAATTGGAGTTGCATAAACAAGAGTCTTTAGGTGCCTCCATAGGCTACTTCTTGAACACATTAATTTAAAAAGCACAAATCACAGTAAGTACGATCAAAATTCTAAATGTAGTCATTCTTCGAGATAGATAAATGAGTCGTAACTCCTGAAGGATACGTTTTTGGACTAACGTTTATGGGAACTTTTTTCATCCTTATGACGAGCCCAATCCAATCCCTGAGTTTGACCAACTATTTCAGGACCACCCTGTATAGTTATAAAGAAAATAACGTTATAAAGTTATAAAGTGAAGATATAATTCGAATAACTGATACAATTAAAGACTAAAATCTGTTCACGAGTTGCTTATGCGTCTGCATTGTGTTTCACAGAGACTGTAACGTTTTAGATCTCCTGTTATGCATAACTCGACAAATTATGTTTCACCGACACGACGTAATCATGTCAGTGGCAAATTAATCACTGCATTAAACGAAACTGCAACTTAACATATATTTTACCTAAGTCTGCGATTAGTTGCTGTCTGGAATATTTTCTCTTTTAGGTTAGAGGGATGCAACGTTGTCGACAATACGTCGCACGATAAATAAATAATTGTCGCACACCGTTACTTGAGAATATCTCGATCGACGCAGCACCTTTGCAACGCACTCAACACTAGATATCTTATTGACACAAATGCGATAAATCGCTTCGTTTTTTTACGTACCTCGATCGCCAACCAGCCGCGGGATACAAATCTTTCACGAGGGGAACGCGAGATTAGCGCCGATGAGAGGCCTATCCAAATGGATCTACGTAATTGCGCGAAAAAAATTAGCCAATCGCTAATCACGTCAGTTCAAAATTAACCGTGACTTTTAAAATGTTTAATACATACCTTACTTCTCACGTGTAACGTGTAACGTAATTTTCCTTCAAACAATTGAGTCGCTATTTTTCAGGAGTTTGATGGAAATGCCCTCTCCTCTCGTAAAGGAATTATTAAAAAAAAAACTGCATTATTTTGTAAAACAAATTGATTAATGAAATTTACAGCTATAAATTGTAAAAATTTCCTATTATAAAATATTTTTTAGTACATTTAATTAGATTTAAATATAATTACAAATATTTTTATCGATAACTGGGTGCAAATTTGTGTCATAACCTGTAGTGCTTTACTTAAAAGACTCGGTTTACTATATACTTGTACATACACACAGAGATAGTAAACCAAATTGATCATACAATGAAACTACGTTAATTGATACCTTAAACGGATAGAATTAATTAAAAAAAAAGTCCAGATTGCTAATCCCACAAAGAACAATCATTATCAATAAACGTAGAGTTCTTTTTATTTAATATTTTACATTGCTTCTGTTTCGAAAGTCACGCATCACATTCTTGTTTTAACGTGTAAAGACAAAAACGTCGGTAATACAAAATTAAATTTATAAATGCAAGATTTGTTTTCATCTCTTGTCCAATATTTACATATATCAGACAATCACAAGTCAGCAAGCACAACAGCAACCCAGTGAAGCAGTTAGAAATTCATTTCTAATCTATTATTTACAGAGGTTATTGCATATAACGTGTAGAAATAAATATTTATTCAGGTTTAACTTTAAGACACTGATATCGAAAGGTAGGTTCAAATCTTATGCAACTATAAGAGCATATATTTTACACCGTGTGTGTATTGGCATATAAGTTACAATATTTATAAAAGATACAACATGCGCAGTTAGCATGTATAAATGAACAAGTGTCAAATTTATACATAATGTACGGAAAATTAAAAATTTCCTAAAATTTTATTAACTGCTAAATCATGAAAAAACATTTATCACGCATATACAAACTTGCCTATTATACAATAATACAATTACAAATGTGTATCTACATATGGACCTAAATATATTTATCTAAATATATTTCGCGGTAAACGAAGTGCTCGCGGAATAAATAACAATTTTCCATTTCATAAATTACAGCTAGTCCTCGTCTGTACCTTTCTGGTACACCGCCCCGAACTTGCTCATGTACTTACGTACAAAATCTCGCGCTTTATGCTTAACATTTTCATTACACTGTAACTCATCCACGCTTTTACAATGTTTTAATTCCTTTGCAAGTACAAAATGCGTTAACTGTAACAGAAGGTGCGATTACAAAGAGCCGCTGTTGTACAATTGTGAATCTGTCCCACTTAAACTCAACGTACCTTTCTAGCTAGATGCTTGAAATCTTCGGTGTTAGTTATTCTACCTTGTTTGCAGTCATTTTTCCTATATGGATTCAAGAAGTGAACCATCACATTAGCCATGTTTATTCTAAATGTATCCTTGATCTTCCTTTCAGACAGAGGAGACATCTCGGCTGATGTTGATTGCACCTTGCTCAACCCATGTCGCGAATGAGACTTTGATTTGTTACTTCGTCTATGTTTCCTTAGCTTCTCAACATCTTTCAGTTTCGTTCTTTCCTTTTGTCGTCGTAGTTTCTCCTTTATTTCTTTGTATGCTTTATGATCAATACGATCCTCTTCCCTACGTGGCTGTAATATAAGTAACAATGAATCGATTGAAGTCTGCACAGAGCGTAAAAAGCAGTTACATTAGTGTTGAAATTTAATATCGCGATATAGAAAGTGGAGCAAGTTTCCTTTTTATAGATTCAAGGTTTTATAATTAAGAGTTAATTAGTACCGTGCCAAATTATTGTCGATACCTTACAAAGTTGACATTTTCTTGGTTTTCAACTACATATTTAAGTAGACAATTGAAATAAATATGTTTTCATTTTCTCACTGACGATAACGTTCCATCACAATAAAAACCACGTTTTATAGCCAAAAAGTAATCGGCGCGCAGGACAGGTTGAACGCGGTAATAAAAAAAAATTCGCACATTATAAATCATTAAGCCACCTGTCCCGCTCGGACCGCACGTATTAGCTTTCTTAATTGTTATTAAATTATACTCACACTAATAATTCTCTCTTGGACCAATCCATCTCTTCTCTTCTTAGATTCAGGAAACGGCAGTGAACTTCCAGTCAGATTATGACCACCTAACTTCTTAAATACATTTGGCCTAGATGTGCTCAAAGGACTATCTGTTAGAACGCTACTTGCCTCCATATCGTCGTTTCTTAGATCCTCGCTATGATCATCGTCATTATCTTCGTCATCCTCATTCGACGAACTGGATTCTTCGCTAGATTCAGAGGTAGACGACGAGTCTGGCTGCACCCCGATATGATCGGGTGGCGGAGGTAACCACTGCGATATTCTTTCCTTCACATGATAATAATACGTTCTACCTCTGCTATCCGTCGCGCTCTTCCATTTCGGTGGCAAGTCTATTGCCGAAACTTCGGGCTGCGGTCGACTCGTGACGCTTTCCGTGGACGCGAGATTAGGGAATTGCTGATCTACGGGATTTTCGATTTGGTTATAAAAAGGCGCTTGAATTGACGCGGAAGGGACGCCCCCATAAACAGACACTAAACTATTTGGAAGAGGTAGTTGCCCCTCGGTATATGGTTGCGGATGTGATATCAAAGAGTAGGAAGATGTTTGACTGAACACAGGTGTTTGACTTAATGAATAAGCTACTGGTGGAATACCAGTCGTAATTCCGGACGACATATCGGTTGTCATTGCTGATGGTAGTACATGAGGACTCTGGCCCATCATACCAGTAGATTGAGCACTTCCTACGTAAACAGGAGTGCATTGCTGCGTCGCTTCTCCTCCGTCTGTAAAAAAATATTACATTTTCCGCATTAGAAATGTAGGCTTATACGGGGCGATTCAGGACCTCACCGACAAACTTTGAGGAACGATAGGTCTCGCAGAAAGGATTATCTTTTGTCGAGCAACCCACGTCCTGAATCACCCTGTATGTAAATATGTGTTGGACTGTAAAAGAGTTATCAACATGCATACAGAGTACGTTAACAAGTACAACCTTGAGTGGAATAATGCTGCCATTGACCAAGAGTGTGATTATAAAAAACAGGATAACCAGTTTGAGGATCAACCATAGCAGTAGTATGGGGGTCTATACCCAGCGCCAAACATCTATTCTCATGTTCCTGCCACGATTCTTGTTGCTGACGACGTTGCCTCTCTTCTTCCTCCTTTGCAACTTTCAGCGCGAATAATTGCCTACGCTCGTACTTTGTCATTCGTGGTATAGGAACTAAACTTCGTTCTTCTAATCTTTTATCTTTCGTTCTATTATGATCTGCTTCTGGAGATTCTCGCCCTCGTCTCCTATCGCCACGTTTGTCAATTTCATTTCGATTATACCTATCAGATCTAGGTCTAAAACTTTGTGAAATTATTAAATTAGAATGTTTATCCCAAAATATCGAGCACTACAAAGATTTGTGTAACTATAATATAATAATGCGTTAGGCATACAAGTACCTATCATACGATGTGGCCCTCTTTTCTTCTTTCTCCAATTCTTCTCTATATCCTCGATCTACAACAAAAATCAAGAGTAATATTATATAAATGTTAATAACTTTAGACTTCAAATGCCATTAGTGTGTCGAAAATAACCTGCTTCTCTCTCATGCTCCTTCATCTGCTCGATCCTTTCTTTTTTTGGTATTCTAAACACTTCCTTTAGATTGGACCATTCAGCAAGAAGACTAGAAGCCAGATCAGGAATAAGATTCTGATCTGTATTCTCTGATTTAACTTCGCCAACCGCCAAACAACTTTCAATATTGTTGTTACGTTTATCTGGAATGTCAGTCAGACGTTCATCGGGACTCTTCTTCTCGTTGCTATCGGAATTACTATTCAAGTCTTCACAGCTCATCTTTGATTTAATCTGATCGTCTTCTGGGGAATCAGCATTTAGAGAAAGATACAATCTTTTCGCCCATCTTTCAACCACGCCATATATTTTGCTATCCATTAACATTGTCTTGTTTGGTATTGGCAGTGTATTTAGAGTTTTCAACACTTCTAAGCGAAACTGTTGAGCCTCTTCCGATTCGTTCGTGGCAAGATCCATAACGTAACTCCAAATTAAACGTAATCCATGATAATCCAAGAATAATCTTCGACACGGTTGCTCACCACTCTGAATAAGACGCAACAAACGCGTTCTGTGCTCTAATTCTCTACTACGAACCATTAATCTACTTAACGTTAATGTGTGCGCTCGGTTCTTCAAACCACCGGAGCACAACTTGTCTATTTCCTCCTCCAACTAAAATAAAACGTAAAAAGTATAAAGTAACAAAGAAGTAACAAGAAGTGATTGCTTAACAAACTGTGTTAACTCGTATAATATTATTAATAGCGCAATCGTATTTACATCCTCATCCTCCATATAATCAGCAGGTTTCTTCTCCTCCTTCTTCTTCTTCGGATCTCTTTCGCGCTTTTCTTTCTTTTCAATCTTCTCCTTTTCTTCTTCAGGCGTCTCGCCTATCCAACCTCGACAGTTCAGTGCCTCGCAATAACACTTTTGAGCTTCCTTGCTATTATTTTGAACATATAATAAATTGCGCCAATAAAAATAGATATCTACATGTACAATCCACCCAAGTAAAAAACAACCACTTAATAATCATGAAAATATCAGGGAAAAAAACATACCCGTAACGTTGAAAATGGTAATCAAAAGTAATTTCTTCGCCAGCCGTAATGAATTTCTTATTAAAAAAGCCTATTCGTAATTCTCCGTTTACTGTCCACTAAAAGGTATTTAATTATTATTGAAATGAATATTGTTATTCTGGCATTTCGCAAGAATTGCTTCTGTCAGCTGTAAAACAAAGCATAAATTTACCTTTTGCGTTTCCGCATTCGGGTCGCAGCTGTGATTAATAAATCGGGATATATTTCCCTTCATGGTAGCATCTATAATCTGATCAGACTTCAATGCCATAAAATAGTAATGTCTATTCTTATCTTTGGAATATTCTTTCGCTCGACGTCTGAAATCCTTCGGATCTACAACTTCTCCTACATATTCCATTATAAATTCGCCCCTGCAATTGCAAAAATGCGGAAATCAATATTTTTGTGTATTTCTTATTATTCTTTATTCACGTGGACATGTCTATATTTTTACTCGTCGCAAAAAGAAAATACTTACGGCATTATGTCGGTAACAGCACGTAACCCGAAACCTTTCTTCTCCGTTCGAAAAACTTCACACTTGGCATATTCACAATTTTGAAATCTTCTATTTGTACATCTATCACCTACCACGCATCTAGGTCCACTAATAAGTAAGAAAATAATATTATTATTTCTACTTGCACAATTCATTTCTTTATACTCTGTACATCAATTTACATAATCAATATTTGAAGAAAAACATTGCTTTATCCAAGATTCGGAAAGTTACTTTATAAAATATCTGGTTACAGTTATATTTTCGCAAAAACTGTAACTAATTACAGTTACAAGTTGCCAATTCTGAAAAGTAACGCGTTACAGTTACAATTGCTCAAAAAGTAACGAATCGTTACTTTGCAGTTACTCTCTTGCGATGAAAGTCAAAATATCTATTCAAATCTGCATTTGAAATGTTGAGTATCGATAAAGGCGTTTATATGGTCTAATGCAATCTGTGGAGATTTAAAACATACATATAGTATATAAAGTAACTGTTAATGTAACTAAGTTAAGTTACAGTTACAGACGGAGAGAAAGTAACGAAGTTAAGTTAGTTACCAAAAAGAACTAACTGTAACTTCGTTACAAGTAACGAGTTACTTCCCAACCATGGCTTTATCTTATCAATACCTTTACTTGCTTTTTATATCATGTGCAAATATAAATTATAAAATTGAATATCGTATTAAATATGATTACCATTCTATCATGAGAAGTCTATTAAGGCAATCTTCCCCACAACCAAGTTCTCCTCTGTCAATGTCCTCTTCAGTTAAGAAACAATCGCATACCATTCTTTTGGTTTCCTTATTCGTAAATCTAATAAACATTATAAATATTTAACGTCTCAGATAAAATAACCATACGCATTATTAGAAAGAATATATACGTGTATGTATAAAAGACATAATTTTTAATTTTACGTACCTTTCAGTAAGATACAAATTTTCATGCAAGTGCTCGAACTGACTCAGTCTTTCCTCCATTTCTCTGTCTTCAGTTTCGAGAAGCATCGGCAACGAAATCTTTGCGCCTACAGTTTTTGGAATTTGTGTTATCGTTGAGACAGTAGACAGATTACTGGATACCACTGGTACATCTTTAATTTGTTCCGATTCCGTACAAACTTTTATATTTGTACCAATAACGTTATACTTTGATTCTGACGACGTGGACTCCCCTATATTTACTGGCGCGTGACGTCCTGATTCGAATGGGGGAGCAACGGATGACCCGAGCATCGACACAGGAGCAATGATAGATCCTGCGCTTGATCCACCCATTTCAAGCTCGCTCGATCTTCGCCAACGGGACTTTACTTTAACTGGCTTTGAAGAATCAGAATCATATCCTGTAGCGTTGTAACTAGTGCTCAAAGGTGTTGAAGTATCAATCGAAGTTGAAATCTTGTTGGAATTGTTTTCCTTATCACACTGAGTCTCAAAGCTATCAGGTTTTACTTCTTGTACAACTAAAGAGTTTGTGTTGTTAATTACTTTCTCTTTATCTTGTTGAAGAACAGCCTTTGAGACGTCTACATTGGGTTTTGTAACCAAGCCACGCCCACGAGATCTGTAAGCAAATTGAGTTTTCTCGTTTTAAAATCCGCAATACAGAAAACGTTGTTCATCCATATGTAAATTTTATTTAAAAATTCTATAACATTTTCTTACCTTTGCTTCATCAATCCGATAGATCGAATTCTACTGCTACGTCTTACGCCCGAGCTGTTTGAACTATTTTCAGAAGTCGTCGCATCAATGCTTCCACTGCGACCCCTAGATTCAAGTTTCTTGTCAACGTCGACCGTACCGCCAATTGCGTTTCTTATATCAAAGTCCCGTCCTCTGTAATTGGTAAGCGACGATAATGTGTCGTTACTATTTTCGCTGCTGCTGCACAACTTGATATCTTCGTTGTCAACTTTGTTATCTCCTTCGCTGTCTTGATACTCATCGGTGGCCGTTAGGTGCTCCGGATTCCTTTGCTGGCTCGCACTTTTCTTGTCTTGCGTAACTCTCGACTTTAACGAAGCTCGATCCTCACACTGAAGCTTATCAACGCAGGGGTGGGACTCCAAGACATTCCGCTCTCGGGTTTTAACGATATTGTTGGGCTCCGTAGCGAACATCTCTTTAATGTCAGAGCTAACGGAATTATTCGGATGATGTAATTGCTCCATTTTATCCAGTATCGACGAACTACTTTCGTCGTCGATATTCAATTGGATCAGGGACAGTTTTTCCATATTTAAAGGAGTTTGTACCGGCGAGTCGGTGCTTTCCACGCTAGAGAGATCATTCATTAACTTTTGTATTTCTTGCGAAGACTCGCTTAACTGCATATCCGCTAGTTTATTATCTAGCCTGTTAAACGAGTCGTCATGTGACGAATCCGCAGGCGGATTTTTCACTCGCGCGCCCTCCCGCCTGCAGCTGTCCTCCTCCGTGGAGGAGCCGGAGTCGTCCTTGATAGAGCACAAACGAACTTCCTCGGAAATGGACTCCGAAATTGCCTTCCTGATGTTATCATAAATCGTCTTGCTCTTCTGTCTCTTACCGCCGTTTTCCAACCCGACTCTCTTCTTGTTGATACAAGGTTTCTCCGCGTTAGAATCGGCAGCGTTGCTCTTGCCACTGCCGCACGAGGTCACCGATTCGTCCGCGCGCATGGCTGATATGGAATTTTCTGATTGGCTCGTATGTACACTATTGACATCCCTTCTACCAGCGTGATACCCGCTGTTCGAAGCGCTCCCCGACTTGGGTATCACGCCGTCCTCGTTCTGTATCACAGTAAATTCTACACAGTTCTTGTCCTCTAGATTAGATTCGTTTACGAGTAATACTTCCTCGACTATAACGTCGTCGCGCGCCATAGAGTAACTATTGTCACCAACGTCCTCCTCCACCTGCACCTCCTCGCAGATTATCATCTCCTCTATGACATCCTCCGACCACGCTTCCACCCTGCTCGACGCAGGCGCGGGCTCGCCGCTCGGGCTCGGATTGCCGACCACGACCTGCTGTATGTCCTCCGCGCTGAGCCTCTCCGATTTCTTCATCATACTATCTATGCCGTCCTGACTGTCGCTCTCGCCCGCGTCCCGCTTATATTGACCGGCATTGTACACAGCGTTCTCATTATTTATAATCACGCTGTTACCGGAGCCGCCTTTATGCCTGTTGTGTTTCTTTAGGGAATTTTGATTCTTCTTGAAAGGAGCCTGGCTGTGACCTTCGCCGGACTTGGAGTCCTCCGAGCTGTTTGAGCAAGACGTCTGCGTGATGTATCCGTTTATCTTCTCCTCCAACTGCTTCTTGGCTATTTGTCTGCTGGACTTGCGCACGGGTACATACTTGTGAGACGACTTCTCGGACGATTTCACTTCGGTTTTGCGTCTGCGTGCCATTTTGATTCCATATATACTCTCTCAGTCTGAAATAATTGAGATTGCCATACAATTTGTTGCGAAAAGCTGATGCCCGTTCAACGGATTTTCTACACGAAACGTTGCTCGTTACACGCAATTCCTAGAGTGCACGAATAACCAGAGACATTATTCTAATGCGTTCCTTATGCATAGATTGCGAAGTAATTTTTGCGATCGCTCAGTGTCGCAAGAAACTCGAGGAACGGCTATTGAGCAGCTATGAAAATCTCAGTCGAAAGGAAGGTACAGAGTACATAAATTATTTAAATACCGCTTCAACGCACCCGTCTCGATCGAGAGCGGGGGAAAGAGAAACTCTTGCAGTCTTTAATTTCAACCTGCAAAGCAAAATGCCGGGAAAAGTTAGCAATTTATCGTCCAAAATGAAATCTTGTAAAATAAGTCCCGAATGTCGCGTTGTAAAAGCGACGCACTCGTAAACAGAGACCGAAGGGATAAATAAAGCGTATCACTCAAGGTCAATCGGAGCAATTTGCCTCCGATTTAACTGAAAAATCGACGTTATACTCGCGTACTTAAGATATATTTCTCTCTCTCTCTCTCTCTCTCTCTCTCTATCCCCCTCCCTCTCTCTTTTGAAAAAAGAGCTGCGAGCCAAGCAGCCTCGCGAACGACACGCGATACGCGCGAGAAGAAAATTCCCGCGAGAACCCGCCGACAATCGGAGCCGAGTGCACGGCTTGGCGAAGCGGGCATGTCGTCGCCTCACGGTCGTCGCCGCGGAGACAAAAAAAACCAGTCCGGCTGCCGCGCGGCGCGTCCGCGCCGAACGCGAGCGATAGGACGGACCGGGGGGCCCTTACTCACTATGCTTCTAGAACTGCGTCCGGCGATTCCAGGGATAGACTCATCGTTCGGCGGATACTCAACAACCGCTCCCAAACAAACGGCGTGTCGTAGTGTCCCGAGTTACCGACATGATTGCGGGAGAGTGCGGGATGATCTCTCTCTCCCCCTCTCTCTCTCTCTCTCCCTCTCTCTAGCTAGAAGCGTGAATATCACTGGGACGGCTGCGTGCGGGGGAGGCGGCTCGGCGGGGCCGCGAAGCTACTCCTCGGATTCGGCGTCTTGACGCGTGCACGAGCGTGGCACGCCGTCGCGCATTGACAGGCACCTTTTCACCTCCTCTCCTGGGAATATATATATATATATATATATATATATATCTCTATATATCTATCTCTCTCTATCTCGTTCGCGCGCGCGCTGCCCACGAACCGTGTCGCTCGGACGCTCGTCACGTTTTGGCACTGAACGAAGACTCGGCTCCGCGATCCTGGTAGAGTCCCCCCCTCCCACCCGCCCTGCCGATGCCTGAGCGGCTGGACCTCGGGGCGCGATCCTCCCGTTTCAGCGGGCGTTAAATGCGCCGTGAGTGACCCATCGCGTCTCGGAAGCGTTAGAGGACACGCGAGGGGAGGTGCGTACCGCCGACGTGCGACATTTCGGGCATGCACACACGACTCTCGTCCGCCTCCCCGAGATAAACCGCCTCTCCGCGCGCCCGTGCAGACTCACTGTCGCAAACGGAACCGAGCGCCGGCAGCGGCACGCGGCGGCGGCGCCGCGAACTCGCGGCGCGGGAGCGCGCGACCGAACGGGACGTTTGTATTCTCGAACGGGAGGGATTAATTCGTAAAGCTGAAAGCGGGGGCGGCGAATGCAATTAGCTGCGTTACGATTAATATTTCTCGGGTAATTTGTGCCGCCGATATTTTTCGTGCGCGTCGGTCGCCAACAATATGGCGCGCTCTAGACGGGTTTCCTCTTTCGCTTCTATGGAAACTGGGAAAGGCGGGAAAAGCTTAGTATTTATGAATTGGAGAAACGTGTCCCTGCGTAATTGTTTGATATTTTTATAAAACATTAGACTACGTGTATATGTTGCAATGTTGTTTGAAAGGAAAATGATAAATTTTCAAGAAAACAGAAATGTAAGGCCAATAGTATTACGAGATAAATAATCTAATAAAACAATGCAGGTCAGCTGTACAAATTACATTGTTTTTCTAATCTGACTTTTGATGATGACAGTGTGAAAACGCAATTTCTTAAGTCTATGTTTGTGTAGAAATAATTAACCATAGGTCAATCATTTCGTTGATTTGTTTTTAAACTGTCTTTAATACTGTCATCAAGTCAGATTAGAAAAACAATGTAATTTGTACAGCTGACTTGTATTGTCTTATTAAATTATTTATCGCTTGTATTCAGTTTTCTTTGATAAATTTCCTCCATAATTTATGATTTTTTGAAAACTATTAATTGTGCATATCTTTCTGGTCGCGTAGAAATAATTGAAATTAAATAGATATTGCTAAATAATTAGTTTCTCTTATTGTTTCATATTCAAACCACAGAAGGGAGAACTAGAGGCACATAAATACTATTATTTATTTAGAAAAATATAAGATATCAAACAAGAGTAAGTGTAAATGCGTATGTATAGACATCATCTTATATGTCTGTTTCTTAAAAGTCATATAACTCCTCTATTGTACACATTTTTTTATAAATTATTCACGTTTGAAGTCGCGGCGTCAGTCTTTCATGTACTTCTTACAATATAACATTTCAATTTACTGTAATCTCATGCTTGAAACCATTAGAAGGCATCTCGTCAACGCGGACACGATAGTCGTGTTTCAAAATGTTAAATTGTTTCAACTATTTCGTCCATTTGTAGCCACAACATAGAACCAATAATTCTTTTGTTTCCATAAATTATTTCTTGAATGTGATATAAAATAAAAAGTTCCATTGCAAACTCCTTTTATAAAGCAACTACAAGATATGAAGAAATTGCGTATTCGCTGTAACATTTTATCTTGTTACATTTAGTGCAACTCTCGGATAGTGTACCTATCATTTAATATTTCACAGACTTTTGTGATTTTCGGGAGAGAATAACATATGGCTCTCTTATTTTTATCTTGAGTTGCTTGTAACAAAAGCATGAGCGAACTATTTATTATAACAATTACATATTGTTCGAGATAAAAATTATTCACACTCGCCCTTCGTTTTACGCAGAGTACGTTTGTTTTAAGCGGTTAAGAATCACATAAATGCAGTCTGTTGCAGTCCGATGCAAAAAAGAAAAGCCCTACTACTAAAGCTATGCTTCTCTCGCTTGTTGCTATTTCATTCTAACTTGATTTTTCCCGTAAACGGAAGTTTTACCACGCAAAAAAACCCACGTGTAAAAAGTATCATAAATCGAACGACGAGTATACGTCAACATTCAAAAGTGGTCCCGCATATTGAGAATATTCTATTTTACAACTAATTCTCCATAAAAAATCAAATATAATAATATATATATATCTCTCTCTCTGAATAATAATAAAATTGTACATATAAAACACTTTCTGTCAAGGACTTTGTAATTGCTTATTATCAGATTTCGTTTTCGTAAGTGACACATTAGGCACAGTTAAACTGTCACTTGGGTCTTGAGCGCTCTCAGATGTATTTGTAGTGCTGGATCTCTCACTGTTGGAATTGGAATTTTGGAATTTAGGAGTGGAAGTCCTGCCCTTTAAGAGCACAGCTTGCTCGGTGCTCTTACTAGCTTCTTTGATCGATATCGACGATACGTCACTGATATCCGGAAAACCGTTGGAATAGTGCTGTTTCTTAGTCGGAGAAATCATCCTCCTAGCTGTATTTACTGGCGTAACGTCCGAGTTTGAGGAGGAACTAAGGGCACTTGCTTCCCGAGTCTTCTTTAGCGTCGTGACCGCCCAGCCCAGGCCCAGCTTTTTCAAGGCCGTCTCCATTTCTTCCGGGGACGAATTGTGCTTCAACATGTCGGACGATGGAGAACTCGTTATCTCAGAAATACCAGATAGTCCGGAAAAGCTGTACAAACTGGTGGATGTCGTTTTGTGTTTACTCTCTTTATGGAAGTCGGTACTTATGGAAGAGCCGAGTTTATCTTTCGCCTGACAAACCGCTTCCTCAGCAGTTGTATTACATTGTAACTGTTTATTACACTTTTCGAGCATGTACTCCCGTTCAGCCTCAACTTTCGTTTCTGTAATACAAGCAGCCATGCTTTTCAACTTGTCAGGAGAATTGCAAGTAGTCGTGGTATCTTGCGACTTCTGTGCAGAAGACGGCTTCTCGGCAGAATGTTTCGTACCGAATGACGAGTCCGCTGATTTCCTCGAGAAATTTTGATTCTGTTGAACGGGTAGAGGAGCCACGTGAACGGATGGTTTAGATTTCGCTGGGCTCTTGCTACTTTTATTAACTGTATCCGTCGTATCAAATTCCACGATCGTCGATAATTCGTGTCCCGATGACTCTAATTCTGGTCTGTTTGGATTAAAACTGAGTTAGAACAATTCATGGAAAATGTAAAGAATTAAAGACAACTGAAATATCCATGTCAAACATAATTACTAGATTAATCTTACCTGTACAGTCCATTTAACAGTGTAACCGGAGGTTTCGGCCTTACGCTTATTGATGCCACATTTCCATGACTGCGCAATATTTTGGGAATGCTAGTTAACGTAGGAACAAGACCGCTTTCCTTTGCAGTCTAAAAATAGGGAAAAATCGTTTTGTCATAAATAACATAAAATATTTTGCAGTGCTTTTAACATATCAAATCAAATATTAGATGCACGATATCTTTAATATAGAGAAAAGTCCCCTGTTATGTGAGATAGGCTCGTAATATGGGATAGTGGGGTTTCTGTTAAATCGATGGGCATCATCTGTTGATTCCACCATGAATTTATTGCCCTTGGAGCGAAATCTGTTTAGTGAAAAATTCATCGTCAGATTGTGTAAACGTTGCGAAAAAAAAAAAAGATTTGTGATTGAATTTGGGTGTTGAAAACCTGCTCTCATATTAGCAACTTATCTCATAATAGAGGACTTTCCTCTACAAATATTTCGAAGTACACGCGAGTATAGAGGCGTGTACAAGTAAAAATATGTTGCTTACCTCTGGAGTGGAAGTAAGTTCCTTTGCAACATTACTATTTGTTTCGTGTTCCAACGAGACACCCTTTCCCGGATGAAGTTCCTTAGAGGACGGCACTTTATGCTGCGCTTCGTCTCTTTCTTTCGAAGCGGTAAAGACGGCACTTGCTCGGTCCAAATTTTTACTCTGTTCTAAAATTTCTTTCGACAATTTCTCAATTACCTCCTCTTCGTGAAGAGAAAGCGTACACGGGGGCCAAGAGTTACGCTCCGGTGCTCTTGTTGCCGACGCTTCTTGAGGTTTTTGCTGCATTTTAAATCGGTTAAGATGTACATTAACTCTTTCATTGCTTATAATCTTTGGCTCGGCGCGGCCTTCTACTACTTTGGATTCCTGTACATGTGCCTTATCTAATAATTTACTTCTCGGAGTAGAAGTGACCGCCTGGAATTCCGTGTCGCACGAGGGTGTGTCCGTGGAAACTGCCTCACCCCCTCGCATAATACTTTGTGACTCGAGAAGCGTTCTTGCAAGCTGGGCATGAATTTCCTCTATACTATCAATCAATCTACGCACTGTTTGCGCATCGTTACGTGCTGACTTTGGCGTGGGTAATTGCATTAAGCTGGTGTCGTCCATCAGCGAAAAATCCATATCTGCAATAAATACGTAGTGCTATTTTCAATTTTGCACAAAAACGACGCTCTATAAATATGATACACGATTAATTTAATAAGTTATTTTGTCGAATGTCAAATTATGCAGATTCAGTTGGAAGTACCGTAGTATAAAAATATCTCGCGTTACAGGTGATTGAAATTAAATTGCCAGGCGAATAATTTGTTAACAGTACCCTACCTTTCTGCTCATTTCGCACTTTCTCAATGAGGTCAGTTAGGGACGCTATTCTTTCCGTGCACAAGTTCTGCAGGTCTTCGTACTTTTGCAAGATCTCGGGACAATTTTTCAAGGCGTAATCGTGAATATCATCGAGCCTCACGTGTAACAATTTACACTGGGGATTTTTGCATATGCAGACTCTGGCCGACGGCTGCTGCGAGGCGGTCGACACACGTTCCGACGCCTCGGATACCTGACGGACGTCCGACGGGTCCGTCAAGGTGGACTGGTCCCTCTGTGTCGACGACACCACGGTGCCGTTAGCCTCAGAATCGTTGACGCTAAATCTAAGCATCCTGGCGATCCTGTCGCGGTGCGGAACGTTCGACGGCATCATCATCGTGCGCGGCGAGGGGGTCTCCGGTGTGGAGACGGGGCTGATGTCCCGCCGCAGTCTCCTCACGTCCTCGAATCCCGGGGAATCCAGCAGCTCCAGAATCTGCGTGATGTTGCTCAAGGCGTCGAGCATCGACCTGGGCTTTACCGGTGGCGGGCTCGCTAACGACGTCGACGTGTCCGAAGTGTCTCTCATCCGGATCGACCTCCTCGTCTGCGTGCGGACCCGATACGGCCCGCCCGACGACGGCTCCTCATCGTTCAGGCCGGAGATGGTCTGCGAGCTCTCCGCGCTCGCGTCTATCGACACCCTCGTCCCCTGCGACGGGTCCGTCTCGTCGTCCTCGACCTGGCTCACGTGCACGTCGACGCGCCTGGCGGCCGCGCACCGCGTCTTCTTCTGAGGGGTCGAACGGACGCCCGACTGCGACCACGAGAACCTCTTGGCGGGCGACGTCGCTTTGGAGCCGACGGACGTCGGGCGGATCTTCTGGTAGACCCGAGGCGACGGCCGTTTCGACACCCTCACGCCGCTCCTTCTCTTCTTGGGCGTCACGATCACCTCCCTGTTGCCGATCTCGATGATCATCTCGCTGATCTCGGGGCTCGTCGAATTGTTGCTGATGTCGTCCGACTCCGGCGTGATAATGGTGACATTCGGCTCGATCGGATGGGGCACTCGTGCGGGCGTATCACCGCTGGTATCCGGGGCAGGCGCGCAGGCGTCTTCCTCTCGCGGCAACTCCACCTGCACGCTCTTGTTCGCCGCCGGACGCGCTTGCTCCGGCGCCGTCTGAACGGCGATCTCGATCTTCGCCGCGGGCGACTCGTCGGGCCTCCTCGCCCTGCAGTCCTTCCTAACGCACTCGTCGCTGCTGGACATATTTATGACTTTAATCTCGGGCGACGCGGGTCTGGCGGCGCAGACGGTCTCCGGCGCCCTCGGCGTTTCATCCTCGAAGAGCGGCCTCACGCTGACGTTGAATATATTGTCCGGCAAGCTGGCGCCGAACTCTTGCAGCAGCAGCCACTTTTGTCTCTCCACCTTCTTGAGCATGTCCAGTATCTGTTCCTCGCGCGACCCCTCGTCCTCTCTGTCCCGCGGCGTGCGACAAACGTCCTCGACCAGGTGGGGATCCTGCCAGGTGGAGTGAGGCACGTCGTCGCGCCCGTCGTGCCTCTTCCGCGTCGGCAGGGTGACGACCCTCTCCGCGAGATGGGTGCACCGGCACTCCGCGCCGAGGACCTTTTTAGCCGCGCGGTTCAGCCTCCTCTGACACTCCTCCCGGCAAATGGTCCGCTGATGCAGCCGCGCGCACGCGTCCTCCTCCGCAGTTCGAGTCTGACTGGCCTTCAGCTTGCGCTCCTCCCGCGCGAGGTGGTCCAGGTTGCGCAGCAGCGCCTGATAATCCCGCCGCACCCTCTCTCGCAGGATCGCGTCCTCGCCGCGACGCTGGACGTTCAATCTACGGCTTCGGCACGCGCGCGCCTCCGCGCTCCCCGCGTTTCTCGCCGCCTGCGCCGCCTCCATCGCGCTCCGCTCGTTCCTGATGTCGGACCTCTCGACCACGCAGAGGGGCGGCCTGTCGTGAGCGGGCGGTACTCGCTGCGTGTTGGTACACTGCGAGCGTACCTTGTTCTCCGTCGCGGCCGGCGTCCGCGGCGCCTTGCCGCACGCGACCTGTTCCACGCCGTCGGAGAAGTACGACGAGTCGTCGCTGGTCGAGCCGGAGCTACTGCTGCTCACGTTGCTCCACGTGTCCTGCGTGTAATCTTCCGGATTGTACCGCGCCGCTTTGTCAGGCACGGCGCTCATAACCGGTGCCGTTTTCCGCGGCACTTGATCGTCGCTCGCGTCATCGACAACACATCCGTCCGCTCTGTCTCTCGAGAGCGGCTCGTGAGATCGCGCGGCGGATCCCCTTTGCAGCCCCGAGGGGCCCGGTTTCGGCGAGGCAGTCGTCTGATGTTCCCTCGGATTAGATTTCCTCACTCTGCCGGGCGACTTCCTCGGCAGGAGCTTCTTGCTCCTCCTCTTCGGAGTCGGTGCCGGGCGCGTCGCCTCCTTCCGCGGGCTTCGATCGGGACTCCTCACCGCCGCGTCGTTCTCCGCGGACGACGGCGGCCTCGGGAGCCTCGCCACCATCGCGGCCCTCGCGTTCTCCGTCTCCCGCACTCTGCGCAGTCTCTCCTGGTGGACCGCCTCCGCGCCGTCCGTCTGCTTTGCCTCTCGCACGCACTCCAGAGCGTCCTTGCCTCTCCGCAATGCCGTGGCCCGGTCTCGCCTGCCCTCCTCCTCGATCATCGCGTCCGCGTCCGGCTGCAGGGTGGCGCAGGCGTGCGCTCGACCGATGTCCTCCAGATCCTCCTGATACCTCAACTGCATGTCCACGAGCTTCCTCTCGTGCATCTGCCGGAGCTCCGACCGACCGTCGCTCTCCAGCTTGTTGAGCTCGTCCCTCGCTATCTTCTTGGCGCGTTCCAAGAGTCGATTCGATATCTCCTTCGACTGCTGCCGGACCTGCAACGCGATATGTCACTTTGCATCTGCGACTGGTGTTTACATCGCAAAGGCGCGGATACAACGCGGAAGATTAGGCGATTCGTTTGGTTGACGGGGATCCCTGTCGAGGGGGAACCGGAGATTCCCCGCGCGTTTCATCGTGCAAGCCCTCGAGTCGGGCCGGGTTTAGAAAAATTGTGGAATCGCACGTACCTGTTCCAAACGTAACCTTCGGCGACGGTCACGCTCGTTCTTCTTGATCTGATCCAGGTCGGACAGCACCATTCTCCCGCGGCGTACGTTGACCGAGTTGCCGAGCATGTCGACGCCTATTGACATATCTCATTTGGGGCAGACCCGCGTTAAACTCGCGCGAGCTCCCACCGACGCAGCCGCGCAATACAGTTTAACTCAAATTTAAAATGACAGGAACGGCCATGTCAGATCCGAGGAATGGCTACGATCACTATACGCGCACTCGCTCGTCACTTTTGCATAAGTGCACGAGCATATGCATCACGAATTTGATTGGTCCAGTTTCTTATGCATTTGCTTGTAGACCAATCAAATTCGTTATGCATCTGCCTATGCACTTGTGCAAAAGTGTGTGCTCCCCGCTTTAGGGCCATCGCACACAAAATTGCACAGTTGCATATGTATAGCACAAGACAGTCTGGACCAATGAGCGCGTTATGTAAATCAATATGGCGACTCAATGCTCGATGCTCATTGGTTTAAACGGTTTTCATGCTATGCACATGCAGGCTATGCAGTTTTGTGTGCGATGGCCCTTAAGCCTCGTCTACATAGAAGTCGTAAAGTCGTAGTCGTAAGAATAGTCGACTGTGATTGGTCAATTCTTATGTATCTGACGGAATTGACCAATCGCAGTCCATTATTCTTACGACTACGACTTTACGACTTCTATGTAGACGAGGCTTTAAGCCTCCGCTACAATGATTCTCGGTTCTGTCTACAATGGTCGTAGTCGTAGTCGCTCGATAAGAATTGACCAATCGCAGTCGATTATTCTTACGACTACGACCATTGTAGACAGAA
>NW_011967246.1:4302142-4314942 GCF_000949405.1 Vollenhovia emeryi
CCGAGAATCATTGTAGCGGAGGCTTTATGCGGGGTCTACAATGAAAGTCACAGTCGTAAGAATAATCGACTGCGATTGATCAATTTCGTTAGACATATAAGAATTGACCAATAATAGTCGACTATTCATACTACTACGTCTTTACGACTTTTATGTAGACAAGGCTTCACACACAAAATTGCATAGCTGCATATGCATAGCATGAAAATTGTTTAAACCAATGAACATCGAGCATTGAGTCGCCATATTGATTTACATAACATGCTTATTGGTAAGCGGGGAGCACACACTTTTGCATAAGTACACAAGCGTATGCATAACGAATTTGATTGGTTTACAAGCAAATGCGTAAGGAAATGGAGTTCCAAAAGTAAAAACGGGCGCGAAACAGCCTCTTGAAACGGTATCAAATAAACCGCCGGCGCGGCCGCTGTCAGGTTTCTCCCTACCATAATAGAACAGACCCGAGGCTGCAGGATTGGAGACGAGACGGAGCGAAAGGCCCGTTCACAACGTTGGAGTTAGAAACAACCCGAAGACTCTAGCTTCGCGAAAGAGCCCACGTCGCGCGAATAAGCGCGCTGATCGCACTCGAGCTTCCGAGACAGTCCGGCACCGATTGACGTCACGCATAGAGGCGGTCAGAGCGGCCAAGATGGTTGCCAATGTTGATGAGTTGTTTGGTTATACGGCGGAGCGGTAACGATAAAGGACTGGGCGGGGGTGTTGACCGTGGTTGGTGTTATGCCTGTAAAGTGAAAGCCCGTACCGATGAGAAACCGCGTGTTGGGTTGGCTGTTGCGCGAGGAATGGATCCCTTTAAGGACGTGGAGAGGGTACGGTGTACCCTGGAAGTCACGCAAACCACGATTAACTTAACCGCCCAGCAGCTCGACGACCTGCGGGTCCGGTGCTCCGTCGCCTCGCCACTGACCCAGCAGGAAATCAGGATTCTGGAGGTGAGGGGTGGCCCTCTCTCCCCCCCCTTCCCCGCCCCACCCCATCGAAGTCCCGGCGACGCCGGTCATTGTGGCCCGCGCGCCTACTCCGTTGATCAACAAGTTGCAACTGCGCCGTCCCGCCGGCGTTTAAACTCGAACCTCTGGGACTCCGTCGTGTCGGCAGGAACGCCGGACAAATCGTCGTCCTCCGCTGTGCCGGCGCGTTTACGGCAGCGTCAGCTGTTTACATTTGTTAAACCCCCCCCCCCCCGTTGAACCCCCCCCCAGAGAGATTTGTCATGTCACCCCGTTGAAAGATACAGATATCGCCTAGGACTTAACAATTAGTTTCAGTTCTTGGGATTACAACGATCGTAATTCCAAAGGTTTAACGTGTTTTTGTGGCGACAGCTTATGATCGTAGGCAAATTGTGATACGACATTCTCGATACTTGTGTGTCATTTTTACTCCTAGTGTGAAATGTGCAATACATCGCGTTGTAAGCTTGTCTTGAATAAATATGTCCAGTCTCTGTGACAGAAAATTATGATGTCATCAATATTATTGTGATTTCATTGAAGTATATAGATGATATTATTTAAAGCTTACCTGCAGATTTATGAGGATGATTGTTTAAGATTAAGCGGTAGAGAGTTTTAGTCTTGAAAGTTGCATTACGATATGCTAAGAATTTTTACTCCGGTATATATTTCGGGCGTTTTCGAACATTGTATCTTTATCTTGAATAAACATGCACAATTACGAAAGTAAGGGCTTAAAACTTGTATATGTACACAATATGGACTTTGAAGAGATCAATGATAATACTTGATGGGCGTCGTAATAGCGAGATAAGATTTATATTAAAAAAAATCATATGTATATATATTTAAATATTTTTTACAGGTGAAATTAATAATATTATTCTGCAGACAAATTGTGGCAAGGAGTAGGTTTCCCAGACCGCCGCCAGACATAATGAAATATCCATCATTACCACTGTGGTTGCAGGTAGTTGGTATCAGTGTTCGATCAGCTAAGGTAAAAATCTGAATACGTATATGAATAGATCTTTTAACATTCTACTATGTTTACTGTACACGTTTGATTATTTTATTACAATTAAAGAATAATTTTCAGCAATGTTAACCCAAATCTTTTCCCGTTTCTTTAACGTTCTGCTGTAACATTTTAGCTGGTTTGTTCCAAAGTTTGGAATTTCGATGATATGAAAGAGAAGTCCGAACGTGACATACGGAATATGTTCAATGACCGCAAATACTACGAAGAAGACTGTCATAGGCTTTGTAGAGCACAGAACAGTTTATGGCGATACCTGGGTGAATAAAATTTGATATATAGTTGTAAAAAAATCTGTTGCGTGTATACATAAATAATATAAAATAACACATAATTTACTATTTTTGTTAGCTATTCTGAGAAGAGGAGAGAAGAGGTCTAATATAAAGTATGATTTCTACTGGGATTCTTGGAAGACTCGTGATTTGCCCAAGAAAATTAAAAAATCTAAGCCATCTAAGCCATCTAAGTCGTCTAAGTCGTCTAAGCGATTTAAATCTCGTGCGTCGTACGCCATTCCACACAGAACTAAAGTTAGCATTCCACGTCGTAACTACCGTGATCTATTAGTACCTTCTACATCTGTGGAAGTAGGTAAAAAACCTGCCCGCATATCTTCAATACTAAAGAAAAAATATGGTAAGCATGAGGGAAATATGATTTCTAACTTTTCTCTTGTGTGTCGTGTTACATTTCAAAGATTGTGCGAATCAGTTTTTAATTTGACAAAATTCTACTGACGATATATGTACATTTGATTGTACATACAATAGGTTTAATCTTAATATTAGAATACTAATAAAGCTTGTCTAGTAAACACATTTTTCTTCATTATAGAAATTTAATATGCAATATGTTTATTCTTGATACTAGACATCTTTAATCTTAATCAATACTAGATATTCCATTTCTAGCCAAACCTCCTCCATGTAAAGAACCAGTAATTAGTATGCCAAGTAAACGATCACCATCTAAAGTGTTTTCGTTAGCCAAGTTAAGAGCTCGTAAAGCACAATTGTCATGTTATCCTCTTAAGAAACAACATGATGATGATGATGATGATGATGATGATGATGATGATGATAATCGTGGTGGTACACGTGGTAGTACACGTGGTGGTACACGTAGTGGTATACGGGGTGGTATACGCAGTGGTATACGCAGTGGTATATGCGGTGGTATACGTGGTGGCAAAGGAAGAAAAGGAAGAAAGGATGAAGAAGATGATACGACATCATCTAGGTAATACTTGGAATAGTTCACTCTATAATGCATATTCTATTAATTCGATCATATGATATACTTGACTCTTGTTGTGATGATTTTATAAATATAATTTTAATAAAATATTAAGTATTTTAGGCTCTGACAAATAATAAAGTAAACGAATTTGAAGGGGCTAGGAACCGTGACAAGGTTTTAGTGTAAAAAATAATGTATTAAGAGCACAAAAAGGTACTTTATTAAGTCAATGTCTAAAATGAAATAAATAGAAATTGAGGTATATGAATAATATAATAAAATTCAGAGACAAGACTCGACTCTTGTTAATCTAATTTTATAATTAATACACTGAAGATGGTCTAAAAAGATTTCAAAATGTCTGTTTTTTTGTTTGTATTCTTAATACATTAATTTTGACACTAAAACCTTGTCTCCTGGCCCCTTTAATTGATTAGATTTAATAAAATAGCTTTTGAAGATATATTAACATTATATATTTTTAATTCTAGCGATGACTCTTCTACAGAGAACAAGAGTATTTCTACTGTGAGAAGAATTCTGCCAAGAAAAAATTTAGATCGTAGTTCATTAATGGATTCTGAAAAAGGAGAAAGTTCCTCATACAGTTTTCCTATTAAACCACTTCCTATTAAATTACCTGGTAAATCTTGTCTTAAAACATCTGTTGGATCATCTGTTAAACCATATGTCAAACCATACACATCTGTTAAACTACCTGGTGTATCAACTGCTAAAACACCTGTTAAATCAATTGCTAAATCACCTGTTAAATCAACTGCTAAATCACCTGTTAAATCAACTGCTAAATCACCTGTTAAATCAACTGCTAAATCACCTGTTAAATCTTCTACTAAAACGCCTATTAAATCATCTATTAAGTCACTTTTTAAAGCACCACCACCACCACCGATTTGTACTAAAAATCCAGAAAATGACGAAGGTAAAGATACACGAAGAAAGAAAAGTTTTTTATCACTATGTCCTAGGAATAAATTAATATATTTTTGTTTTACTTTTAGAAACAAATTCTGACGCGCCATCTCCATGTACTTCGTCTCCTGGCATAAGTCATGTAATTACTCATCGCTTTACAAGATCTTTTAATGTAATGACAGTATGTGACTATTGCGACAAACCGATGTATATGAACACTTTAAAATGCAAGGAATGTAAATATAGATGCCACCGGGAATGTGGAATCAAAGCACCTCCTTCTTGTGGCCTACCTCGGAATCTCTTTGCTCAGTTTAAAAAAGAATTTAAGGAGGGTACGTAAAAACATTGTAACTTTAGTACTGCTGATCATTTTCTTTACATTATACTACAAAGTTTTTTCTAAGAGAGAGAGAGAGAGAGAGAGTCACAAATGTTTAATAGTAAGTCTTAAAACAAATTATTTTAGGTAAGAAGAAGGTTTCCCCAGTATTAAAGACGTCGTCTGTCGAGATACCTGTGTCTAATGTAAATTTATTGTCTCCTTTAAGTGTGCCTCTCAGAGAGGCATACAGGAGACTGTCATATACACAATCTTCTACGAATATTTACTCACCGAATCAGGTATGTTACAATTTCCCTCAAATATTTTTAGTAAACTTTTTTTAAACCACACATGTACCAAATCAAGATATGTAAGTAGATTCTTATATAACGATGTAAATGTATAGGTATTTTATATTATACATTACAAATCATTTTTGAATAATTTGATATAGACAAGATGATGCGAAATCTTTATAAATATATAATTATTATTTATTAGAGCGAATGTAGTTTAACTAGCTTGAGATTGAACCGCTCAACACCTTCTAGTCCAGCATTACTATCAACCACTAGCCACAATACACACGCGTTCTTAAAACAGTTTCATTTTCCAGGTAAGTAAAGGCATTTATATTGTTATAATTTGTAATTTTCTTCTTAGAATTTTGATTTTAAGAACGTTATTTACATTGCTTCCAGATGTACTGATTAGAAAGGAGACATCTTCTGAAAAACTGCATGATATGAGATTACATGAAGATTCTGAGAAATCTGAATCAGTGATTTCGTCACTGAGAAGAAGAAGTGAAATATATGCCACGATTGAAGACAGACTGCTAGGTATAAGTATAGATAATATCTCAGATTCATGTGGGAACAGTTGTACTTCTTCTCAGGAATGGTTATGCTCTGAAACCGAAATGCGATATAGAGGTAGAAGATGGGAAGAGGTATGTATTATATTTTATTAATCTCTTGATAAAAATACATAATGTACCAAATTAAAACCTTTTATAGTTTATGAGAAAATGGCACATTTCATACCAAGCCATAACAATTAAAGATGTGATAGGGAAAGGAAGATATGGTACAGTATACAGAGGTTTTTGGTATGGAGATATTGCAATTAAAGTTTTAAATGTGAATTATCTAACCCAAGACAGGAAGTTAATACGAAAATTAGAAAAACTCAGAACAGAGGTAAGAATATATGATTATATTAAAACCCAAAATTGTTTAATATTAAAAGGTACTTTACGATTAAATAATTATAACTATTTTATATTTTTGATTATTATAGATAGCCTCGTGCCGAATAGCTCGACATGACAATTTGATAATATTTTTGGGGATTTGTATAAGACCTCCTCAATTGGCTCTAGTGACTAGTTTTTCTACAGGCAAAACACTTTACACATGTCTTCATGTACAAGAAAACAAATTTACTTTAGATGAAATTATTGCTATCGCTCAACAAATTTGTCAGGTAAATATGATGATAATATATGTATGATGATGTAGACTTATTAATTTTTCAAGTTATTTTTTAAATCAAGTTGTCTAAATAATTATTACTATTAATTGAATACATTTAATATATTAAAAATGTAGATGAGAAGAATTACAGACATGTAAAAAAAACGTAAATATTAATTAAAGTATAAAAAATTTCATTTAAAAAAATTGAAGATATTCGAACAGTCTTACAGTATATTCGTATAACTACTTTACAGGGTATGACATTTCTTCATTCTCGTAAAGTCGTACACAAGGATCTTAGGAGCAAGAACATATTTCTAGAATGTGGTAACGTTTTGATATCAGATTATGGTCTATTAAATATTACCAGACTGTCCACTGGAAATCGGTAAAATTATATCTTATAGAATAAAATTTACTCCTGCCAAATAAGTTATAACATTTAAGGTAAACTCATATCATGTATATATTTAGGAAACACAGCGGCACATTAGTTATACCACAAGGTTGGTTGAGTTACTTAGCACCTGAGATTATTCGACAACTAAGCGCACACAAACCAATTGAGACCAAGTTACCACATTCAGCTAGTGCTGACGTATATTCGTTTGGGTTAGTACTGTTACGATATTTAAGTAATTTTAGATTTATCTTAAAAACATCTATAAAACATTACACATTGTGGAAACGTTTCTATAATTTATATAATAAAAATACAATAATAAAATGTTAATTTATGCTAGAGTATACTATTTTTTAAATAATTAATAGTCATCAGTCATGGCAATTTTAAAAAGATAATATATACATACGTATATGATATATACATATGTCATGTATGCATATTTTTTACTATTGCTAGACGTTTTTGAAAATTAAAAAGTGAGTATAAATGAATACAAAATTTTTAAGAGATATTTTTCGATAGGACTCTCTGGTATGAATTATTATGTGGTGAATGGCCCTTTAGAAGGCAACCTCTTGAAGCTATCATTTGGCAAGTTGGAAAAGGAATGAAACAATCTTTAGCAAATTTGCAAACTTCCCGTGAAGTAAAGGTACATATGAGGGTTTAGAAACATGCGCGTGTGCAATCTGTATATGAATTTGTTTGTATTTACAACATTCTATGCACTATTGCAAAAATTACGAAGTTATTTATAGAATCATTACAATTTATTATAGGATATTCTAATGCATTGCTGGGCATACCATCCGACAAGACGTTCTAGCTTTAAACGGATAATAGCTTTACTGAAAAGGCTGCCTCGCAAAAACTTAGATCGTAGTTCCTCCAATCCAGCAAGTACTACTCGTGCTGCGGAAGCTATGTTTTAAATACATATAAGTTTAAATATGCTGTTGTTCTTGTATTGTACATAAATATACAATTATTGCCCGATCTTTGTTCAAGAAAAGTAAAATAAAAAAAATCATTAAATGATTCGCGTTTGCATTACTAATTTATTAAAATGTAAAGAAAAAGAATATTAAACAATAATTGAAAGTGTTAAATTGTTGCGAATTAAATACATATCAATTTTTTGAATGGAATCCGTAACAATATATAAATTTAAGTCTCGCGCTCTCTCTCTCTCTCTCTTTCTCTAGGAAGAGATATGTACATACATATTTATGATTTGTATTTATTAAAGATAATGTAAATACCTTTTGTATAAAAAATATATATATAAATCTAATATCTGTAAATAGGTAATACAATTTTTAAAAATTTTTATATATGTATTATAAAACAGCTCTTTGGTGTATATTTCAAAAAATATTAAACTGTTTTCTCAGGTAATATATCGAGACTGAGAATAATAGGCGATGGATTTGTTTTACATTGTATTTTATAAATAAAATCATGTTAGATAAGTAGGTATTTATATCTATTATAATTATTGATAATTGTAATAAAACAAATATAAGTTTTTTGAAATCTACTTTCAAAAAAGACATTTTAAATCAACGTTTCCCAAAGTTCTTGTTACTTGTTTGCTGTCTGCTCTCTTGTTATGTTTATGTCGCACCGTTCGCAACTACCATGGCAGAAATTGTGTGTGCCAACGGTCTGAATGTTAAGAGGATTACAATAATTTATTTTGGTTTTCTTCAATCGATTTTTGCGCGAGTGAAAGATGACAAAAATTTATTTGACTTGCTAATCTCGAATTCATATGCCAATACATATACAAACAAATTATTAGTATAATTTTTATTTACACAGATAATCTTTCAAGTAACAAAGAACATATAAATAATAAGTTATTTGTTTTATATACATATACCTACACACATAATTTCTTGCAGTTGCCTGAGTTCTCCCAAGCCTCCTCTTCTTTTATCAGTTTTTTTTAGTCTTAATGACTACAAGCTAGATGAATTGTTCTATGATCTGTACTACTCTTTAAGTGTTAACATACCTATTATTTCCTGAATCGTCAAAAATATTAAGATACGGTTTTTATAGCCAATGAGATAAATTAGATAAAGGCTGACTTTCTTATAGAATTTTTATTTGCAGATATTCTAACTCGCACATAATGTTTTTCATGGAGTAAAAGGTTAGTAGAAAGACAATTACAAAAATATAGGATTTGTTAAATTTGAATAAACCACTATTGTCAAAACTGTAGATAAGCTTGGACAATTTGTCATGTAATTTATCTTTGAGTCATAGACATATTTCCTAATTGTGTGAGGTTGTAGCATACTCAACCTTTTTGATCTTGGCAGCAGAAACGTGGAAAACTTGTCATTGTTGCTTTTGCGATAATTATTTATTTAAACGTAAAAACTATTATCTTTGTATTGATGTACTGCATAAAAACATTTAGATCAATTTAAAAAACCAAAGTGAGGCGAAAATAAAAATTCTACAAAAATCTGCAATTCGGCAAATTTGTAATGTTTTCAGTTAGTTTATCTCAGTGAAAACCGCATCTTAATATATTCAATGGTTCAGGAGGTAATAGGTGTGTTAACATTTAAGTGAATCACTCTCATATATGTATACATGTATAAGGATGATTTACTTAAGTCTACACATTAAGCATCATGCATATTGAATAAATTATAAAAAGCACTAAATTATGAAAATATATCGCCAATTTCAATTGAGTAAATATTAATTTTTGTCATCTAAATTTTATTTTTATTACGTAAGAGCTTATTATTTAAAACAATCATTATTGTAATTACATTACTTAATTATTGACTGTGAAAAAGTTCTCTCTTTATCCATTACACATCTTTTGTAATTCTTGTAGCTGTCTTCGGAGATGAATAGTGCGCAATTTATTTAACGTTATTCTTTTTTCAAACGTTTGTACCAAAGGCTTTGTAATGATATCCGTTATATGAACTAACGCACGTGTCCTGACTGCAAATAAAATTATCTATATTCATCGATTTATCTCTACTTGTAACAGACATGAAAAAAAAACTACCATTTAAATAAATTCTATTTTTCATCTATGCATACAGTGTGTAATAGACGTGTACGTACCAGCATCATTGTGGATACTGGCGAGAACATCCGGATGATCCTTACAGGATTCAGCCATATCTTCTTCTTCTTGTACCAAAATCTTTGATAGGTCCGTCATTGTCTGCAATGTTATTTAATTTCAAATAAAGAGCGCCTCTTTCAGATTTAAATTTCAATAATATAAAAGATAAGAATCTTACTCTCAAACATCTGTCTGAGATATCCGGGGTGTGTACTATCTCTAATGGTATCTCTGTAGCTTCACCGTTGTCCGATTGGAAACAATTTAAGAAGATCTCGTGTTCCTTTAAAGTGAAAAAAAAATTATTACTGCACTTACTGTTACACATATAATTTACCTGCATCAACCATTTTAAATATTGTGTAAAAATATTCCATTTATCGCACAAGTCACACGAACTGCAAGTTTTGTATTCGGATTGTCGACAATATTAATTTCAAGTCGTACAAGCCACAGTAACGATTGCGAATCTCGTTTGTTGATACAGAAATCAAGACGAGGAAAATGTGTGTATGTACTTTCGATTCTTTGCCCTCCGAAAACACTGAGAATATCAAGCCAACGAAACTGTGATCCATCGTCTGGTAGGTAGCTTGAGTTCTGACGTCTGCAAAGCAAAAGGAAAAAGTTTCGAGTGCAAGTTACATCACTTGAACTGGTTTCGGCAAGAGGAATACTTGCTGATACACACCAACGTGTGACGGACAAACGGTAATATGCGGATGCGAATGGTACCAGCCAAGGACTCGCATAGGTCGCTTTAATTCTACGGTTAATCGTTCGGCTTCGGCCGCGGCTTTCAGTAATTGCTCCGACGAAATCTCTACTCTGTCTTTCTTCTTATCTAGACGTCGCAAAATAATAACAGCTGATATTTTTGCTACTCCACAAGCAAACTAAAAGGGGGGATAAATTAATGCTTTCATTGCCTCGTCAATTATGTGTAAGAAATAATAAAGGAACATCGAGCATATAGTGTTGCAAATTCTACGTACGTTACCGATAAGCAGGCCCATCACTTCAAAGTTCTCCGTGGATAGGGCGTGCTGCAAACAGACCATGTAGACGTCTGTTTGCAGCTCCACTTTTTGCAACGGAGAGTCGTCCATTGCTTACAAAGATATCGATCCTGCGTAGAAACAGACACGAGTAAATTCACGAGTTCGGCAATCTCGCTTACGCCCCTTTCTACCAATACAGATTAACTATGATCTCGGCTTAACTTACTGTCTATCTTCTTCTCAGCAATCGGAAGAAGATAAAGCTTTGTTAAACGGGGATTAAAATCAGTCTGCACTGGTAGAAACAAACTTCAGAGATAATGCGAGTAACGCTCCAATTGCTTAGGTTTTCACCGTGAAAAAGTGAAACGACAGCAAACGGTTAATCGACCCTGGATGTCAATTCTGTATCTTACACTATAGTGAAAATGCTTACAAGTGAGTAGCTTTGTCTCTAACCATCCCTTTAAAAAAAAGATACAAAGCCACTCACTTTTAGCATTTTGACTATGTCGCAAGATACAGAATTGACCCCTTGGTGCAACGTCCAAGTACAGAAGGTGGTCAATACAGTGGAAATGGTAAAAATGAGTAGCCTTGTCTCTCCCCCCAAAAAGAGACAAAGCCACTGGTATTTTCATTGTGTTACAAGATACAGAATTGACCCCAAGTTATCTTCTTCGCGGACGGACCCACCTTACGTCTTATCAAGAGAGTTTCTCGGAAGGAGAGACCTCTGAGCCATGGATCCCTCAAGGCAATTGTGCGCAATTGTAATTAATGCATAACCTACGCCACTTCTGAATTGACGCCCAATATTAATTAAATCAGGTGGTGCCGTCTTCGTGCCGCGGTTTTTTTCCTTCACGCGGACTGGCGTCGCTCGAACGCGGGCACTCGGCGAACGTTACTCGCGCTGTCTCTCGAGCACTGTACTCTTTTGCACCGGTAAACGATATACGTACTACGTATACCAGCGACTTGGAGTCCAGGTAAAACGACGGCGCGCGCCCGTCTAAGGTGCGTCGCGAGTCGACGAATCTCTCCCTCGTCGAGTCGACTCCCCGCGTTCGTCGCTACCGCGGTTCAACGATCCCTCCGATCTTCCTCCATTCGCCTCGATCAGCACCCTCCCCCACTCTTGCTTCGCCACCCGCGGCCCCGAATGGCTGCGCTGCGGCGAATCGGGGCACATACATAGAGCACGGATTAATAGACAGCTCGCCAAAAGCCCGGGTGAAGTCGAGACACAAATTTTACTTTTTGGTTCGAGTCCCGACTAAATCTCTCCGATTTTATCGACAAATTTTACCTTTTGATTCGAGTCCAGACTAAATGTCGGCAATTCTGTCGATAAAATCGGATAAAAGTTTGTCGATAAAATCGGATATATTTAGTCCAGATTCGCACCTGTAGGGGCAAAGCTGTCGGTAAGGGGCTTAAAGTGCGCGGTGGTCTCGATTTCACCCGGGCCCTTTGGCGATCTGTCTATTAATCTGTGCTATGGTTCATGTCCAAACTTCTCAAATGGATTTGAGAGTGAAATGAGATAAAAATGTGAATGGCAATAGGTGACAAATTGCGAAGATTCAGCGATCGCGCGATGATATCGATCACTAATTATTCTCAGAGAGCGATCGCGATTTCTTCCCGTAAGTACTTGTCGCAAACGCGTATCAAGAAAAAACAATACGTTATGCGGAACGGTGCGGGCATAACAGACTCGTTCAATCCCATACAGCACATGATATTCGGAGAACGTTCTAAGAATGTTCTAGAATATTCTAGAATATTCTAGAACATTCTTAGAACGTTCCTCGAATATCATGTGCTGTATGGGATTGTGTCCACGTGAATAATCCTGCGTACGGCGTGACCTTGTTTTGCCGAGCGCCGTAAACAACTCGGTCGAAAGCCGAGCGCCGGTTCCGCGAAATGACGTAGCGCCGTGAACACCTCGGTCGAAAAACAATCTATTGTGCCGAATTAGTTGACGGGGCTCGGTCGAACGAGACGCATGTCCCGCGAGTGTACGCGTGATCGCTCCTCGTAACGCGATCGTTTCGTACGAGGATCGGTCGAAAGCCAAGCGCCGGTTCCGCGAAATAACGTAGTGCCGTGAGGCGTGAACATCTCGGTCGAAAAACAATCTATTGTGCCGAATTAGTTGACGAGGCTCGGTCGAACGAGGCGCATGTTCCGCGAGTGTTCGCGTCGCTCCTCGTAACGCAATCGTTTCGTACGAGAGATCGGTCGAAAGCCGAGCGCCGGTTCCGCG
>NW_011967246.1:4315172-4319087 GCF_000949405.1 Vollenhovia emeryi
CGAAAAACAATCTATTGTGCCGAATTAGTTGACGAGGCTCGGTCGAACGAGGCGCATGTTCCGCGAGTGTTCGCGTCGCTCCTCGTAACGCAATCGTTTCGTACGAGAGATCGGTCGAAAGCCGAGCGCCGGTTCCGCGAAATGACGTAGTGCCGTGAACACCTCGGTCGAAAACAATCTATTGTGCCGAATTAGTTGACGGAGCTCGGTCGAACGAGGCGCATGTTCCGCGAGTGTTCGCGTCGCTCCTCGCCCATCAGTGAGAAATGATTCGTCGATCAACGTCGAAACGACGTCGAATCGACATCGACACCGTCGAATTGACATCATTTCGACGTCGATCGACGAATCATTTCTCACTGGGCGTAACGCGATCGTTTCGTACGAGAGATCGGTCGAAAGCCGAGCGCCGGTTCCGCGAAATGACGTAGTGCCGTGTACACCTCGGTCGAAAAACAATATATTGCGCCGAATTAGTTGACGAGGCTCGGTCGAGCGAGACGCACGTTCCGCGAGTGTACGCGTCGCTCCTCGTAAAGCCTTGTGTCCACGATCCGAGAACTGTGTCCAAGTTCTAGTTCCGAGAAATGCGTAGCCAATCACCTTGCAGCTTTTATGGAATAGCTGCAGGTTGATTGGCTACACATTTCTCGAAACTAGAACTTGAACCAAGTTCTTGGATCGTGGACACAAGGCTTAACGCGATCGTTTCGTACGAGAGATATTAACATTTATCAATCGCGTTTAATTGTCGCGATCCGTACAAAAGTGCGCGTATAACATTAAGTTTCCATTTTCGTCGCGTTCGGGAGTGCCGTTTAAATAATCGAACCGGAGATTTTTCAAAGCCCATTTGAGGGACATGTATTCGTGAAATGTCCGTTCCTGTCGATGGCCACACTTCCGAGATCTGACAGTTTTTCGGGTATAAAGCTTGTCGACTCGAAGTGGAGGCGAACTTGACGGAACAGAATATGGTACATTCTTTCACATGGACTTCGCATACGGGAGTGTAAAATCGCGCGAACGATCTGTGTGTTTTCGCGAGTGTACTGGTGGACAATCTGAGTGGAGGAGGTGGCCTGGAAGAGGCATCAGGCGCCAGCGGAGCAACTTTAAGGTAAATATTGTTTATTTAGTGTAAAATTATTATCTTTTTCCAGTTCACATTTCTGAGTTGTTTTGTTTCATAATTATATAATTTGGAAACAATAATTATAGAAGAAGAAATGATTAAAAATTTTATAAAAGTTTCTTCTTGTGAAAATCTTTTGCGAATTAATATCCAACCAAATAAAACGTTCGATACGCGTAAGAATTACTCATATTTGACAATACTAATTTCTTTCAACACTGCTTTAATGATTTCTTAATTTTTTTGTTACAGATTCAACGTAGCCTAACTCCGCTGCTGCGCATCAGGCGGTGAGTCGAAAACTTTTTTATTAAGGCAATGTATCTACATCTCGTAGATCGTAGATAGTAGATTAGTATATCTCATAGATACGTTGCCTTAAAATGGATAGAGTACAATTTTCTTTCATATTTATTATTATATATTTTATCTATTGAAAGAGAGAAGTTCACGCAAATGATGACGAATATTATTGATGTATTCGTCAAGCTAATCTCTTGTAGCCTATCCATTGTTATTTACAAATTTATATATAAAATAAAACAACATGACGTGAGATTCTAATATTTTATCGAGAAGGCAGACACTTTATAATATTTTTATACTTTATCTGAGCTATTGATTAACTAAAATATTGAATTGTCCATTTATCGTATGGTAATCTTCTTTTCTCTGGATCTCACGCCATGTATTTTGTAGTGCATTTCGCGACACTTTCAAGATGCGTCTCGCATGAATACATGCATACACCCACAGAAAAAATTTCCGGATCCAATGCTATTACACTTCAATGTATCATAATATAGAATAGATATAACGCCAATCATATTTATTATAGAGAAAGGAATATTTTAATCTTCAATGAAAAATTCTAAAATTTAGAATAAAATGATAGTATATGTATCGTCTTTTATCGAGTATCGCCAATATCGTGCGTTGTAAAATGGAGGGAAAATTTATTTTAAACGCAAGAATATATAAACTTACATTTATACAAGTTACTCTTGTCTCAATATAAGAAGTCAATCTTTTTTAATTCGATAGAGGAAAATAAGAATTATTGATTTTATTTTGATATTGTCTTATTTTTATACCAAATGAGGTTGTGAGAAATATAAATACGTCAAGATTATTTTTTGTATCGGTAACAGAAATTCTTTCTGAGGGTGTATTTACACGCATTCTCGTATTTTCGCGGTCGGTTTTCGCGATCAGTGTTTAAAAAAATTTTCAAAAAATAATTGTTTAATTTTATCCATATTATAAATGTAAATTTAGCGCGGGATGTAATTAAAATAAATAAAACGCGAAGTAAATTGTTCTTTGTATACATGTATACTTGAATTTTGAATTTAAAGATTGAGTCACGAAGTAAAAATATATTTGAGTAGTTTTATACAGAAAAATTTTTTAATTAATTTTCTTTATTAATTAAATTTTCGTGGTCGTGCATTTCGATACGATCGACGCTCGCATATAGTTCGAACCGTACGAAATATTTGTCGGTGACGATAATAAACCGACTATGGAAGGAGTTTTCTTCCTTTCTGATTTCTGGTCAGAATGACCAGACTGTATGGCCAGGAGCAACGAATGGTAGGTCCAATCTGGTCCAACGATGGAATACCATGAAGTAAGTGGTCAATATTGACCACTTTGATGGAGTATGTAAGGTGTTGTACGAAATAAGTTGATTTCTTCTTATATGTCAAAATTCGGGTGGGTTATATTCTTATCTTCTTTACATATTCTCGCATATGTGCGAGATTAAAAAGACTTCTATTAAATCCCTATTAAATCGCGCGCGTATAACCCCAAATCGGACTTATAAATCGCGTCGCGGTTTTAACAAAAGACTTGCAGGTTTATTAACAGAAAGTTGAGACGCGGTAGGCGATAGGTAGGGATTCGGGTAGGCTGGGACAATGGAACATAACTCCATAATTAAAAAGATAGATAAAATTCTACTACAATGTATTATTATTAAATATAATTATATTTGACATTATTTTAAATGAAAACTATAAGTTAATATATTTTTAATAAAATATATTAGATTGCACTAAAATAATTATTAGAAACTTTACATTGTAATTTTGTTGTATTTCATTTAAATTTTACAACATTAGTTGTAGAAATTAAAAAATATTGAACTAGTGCAGTTAATTGCACTAATGCAGCAGTGCAGCGAAAACGGACAGACCAAAGGTAACCATAGAGAAAAAATAATAATACCACGTTCAAAGTACAGAGCGTAGCAACGTTTGTGCAATATTACTGATACATTGTGACGTAATATTACACAATATTGTAATGTTACAATTATACTGCTGCAATATTAAGTTGCTGCGTGGGTTCCCTTAATCTCTTCATCTCCTCCATTTTCCATCCTCTACTTTGCAAATATTCTTCCTTCCACCCCCTCACTGTTTTCCTCTCCTTCGCTTTTTCCCTCCATTCTTTCCAACTCTCCCTCGACAGTTGCTCCCCTCTCCTTTCCTCCAATTTCTTCTCGTACTTCAAGATTATGCCTTATGCCCGCCCTTCCTTTCAACATCTGGCAGAGATAATATTTTTCGCAATATTTTTCGCAATAAATTTTTTGCATTATTAAAAAATGCCAGGTATGGTCAAGAAAACTGACGTTAATTATCGCTGGGGACATTGAAAAATTTCTTGTAGCTATATGTATATAGTTGACTACTAAATTTATTATCATACGTATATCCCATCCGGAAATGGTCTCAGCTGTATACAGGGTGTCTGATTCGATATGGACG
>NW_011967246.1:4319820-4325857 GCF_000949405.1 Vollenhovia emeryi
TGGGATTGTCCATATCGAATCTGACACCCTGTATATCGTTGGTTTTAACTACTGGCGATATTAAATTTGTCTGTGGGTTTTTTAAATTTTTGTAAGAAATATACTTATTTATGTTCTATAGAAACATAAAAAATGTTTTATTAAAGCCTGCAGTATATGTATACATAAACGTATATTAATATACATAAAAATTAATATTTTATTTTAAATTAGGAAGAACTATTTAATTTATGTTGTAGGCAATATTTAAATAGCAATATTTAAGATCTGTGTACAGGGTGTCCTGAAATTCGCGAATCAAAATACCATAGCAAGAATGTCGTCGAAAAAATAAATTAAAAAGTTATTTGCCAGTTTTCGTTCCGAGCAGTAGTTTTTTTTAGATAAAAAGGTTCAAAACAGGCCAATCATACATTACGGTTGAACGGAAACCTGTCCGTGAGTCGCGCGTCGATAGTGTTAGTGCACTAAACTTCAGGACACCCTGTATTGTACTTAGAGTACCTTAAACAATAACCTTTTTATAAAAAAGGTAAAAAATGATGCCAAGTATAAGCGCCATCCAATCTAGAGTTATATAATTTAATTATTTGAATATATTTCAGCGGTTTAGCAGTAGGCCTGTCAACTCGCGTACTCGCGTAAACTACACGGTCGGTCTCGCGCGCGCGTTCTAGCTACGGTTATACTTTGCGCGAGACACTACCGTGTCGCGTGATAGTTATTATTTAATTTAATAATTCTACATATATTATGAAGGTACAGATATTACGACAGAAATGTTTGGATATGCTAGAAGAACATACACTGAAACGAACCGACTCGAATTTGATCTATTAGATATACAGACTAAAAACCTGCCTACAAAATATGTTTCTGAATTTGATTTCATATTTTCATTCCATACTTTGCATTGGTGCACTAATATTAGGTAAGAATATTCTTAAACAAAGTTAATTTGATTTTTTGTATATACATTTTTAAATATGCGGTTACATAAGAAATATTTTTGATAATATAATGCAATTTTTTAAGAAATTCAAACATGAATTTGAGCGCATATACAAGGAGACACAATTAAGCTATAAACGAAGGGAAGATCATAAATCAGTTACATTAAATGCATACAAAGTATTAATAAGCTTCGCTAAAAAGGATGTGCCATAATTTTTACATATTTTATATCTTTTATTATATATTATATGTTTATTATAGGTATATTTTGCTTATTATACTATATTATATAATATATAATATATACTATATTATATATTATAAACAGCTATAAATTTTAACTCGGTCCTTTTTAAGATTTTAATCAATTAGAAACATAAACGCCATTTAGGACCTGGCATAGGTGGTGGTAGCCAATTAAATTACTACGTGAATCCATATACCGTAGTTTTTCCAACCTGTCCTGCGGGCCGATACTTTCTGGACATATAACACAGGTTTTTCGTTAGGTGGAATCATTATCGTCAGTGAATTCACGTGTTATAAAATCGCTGGACGATTTTGATAAATTATTTTAAATGCTATACTTAGCATCTATTACAATAACCTTCCCGTATTGAATGTAAAATTCTTATTGCAAAAAATATTACCTCAGCCAGAATTCGAACCTCGGACCTCCCTCAATCCGTGACGGGCGACTCAACTCGACCACTGATTTTATATGAAAGCTGTTTATTTTGCCATTAGTACAATTAGGGAAAATTACGATAAAACCAATAAACAAACTTAGCGCTAATACAATAATATCTATCGCTGTGGGTTCAAGTAGAGTAACTCTCAGGAATTTGTTGCAATACGAATGGTAAATGGTAGACGAGAACTTGCAGTAATATTATCTGTTATAAAATCTGAGTGAGGCCGACTCATGATATTAACTTAAATTTATGTCTAGAAGCGCAAATCTTGGTTCGCACCTTGATTCGCATCATCTGCGTGTTGCAAAACTGAAAGAACCATTTAGTGTGTAGTCTGCGGGATTGAAATAAGATGTAGGAAAGAAAAATATGATTAGGCACTAAGATCCAGCTTGATCGTTAAAGGCATTGCTATTTCTATTATTACTTTTGTTATTTAATACAAGACATAAAGCGGTCCAATTAATTTATCATTATTGTTGAAATTTATCTATTTTTATGCGCATACTAACTAATAACAAATAACTGGTTCATGATTACGTTATGAAATCTTTTTCAAAGCAATCAATTCAAGTAAAGCATTCAAAAGTTTTAATATAACTTGTTAATTTATGCTTGGAAGTACATCGTTACGTTATATTCCATTGCAATTTTCTTAATATCGTATATCTTATTTGATGTCACAGACAGAGCACCAACAGTTTATACACGCGCGCGTGCTATTACGCGTCAGTTTGACGAGCCAAATACTTAGCGCCAAACGAAACGTGGATAGAAATCAGGTAGGCACAGTGAAGAGGCGTAAACCATGGTTGCTCACGGTGCGCTGCTGTCGCCAATGGCCCATGTGAATGTGACTCCGCCTCTTAAGCGTGGCTAGCCTCCTCCCCCAATCTGCCGGCTTTACTGTATCGTTCAGTTGTGTTTAGTCGAGCGTGCGCACGGACGTTTATGCGCGTACGTATAAGTGAATGTGCGCTAAGCACACAAGGGCGTTTTAGGATCGAATGCATTTTGCGTGATCATCCATAGCCAATCGGTTACTCAACCACTTGTGGCCTTTTCAAACTACGTTCCACTCTTTTCTTCCACATCGCTCTTTTTTTCATAGATTTCTTTTTCTAGTATTTCACATACACACACATATACAGATATATCGCAGCGAGTGCATAATGCATATTGGAAACGAAGCTTAGTTTGTTTTTGAATGTTCTTCAAATTTAACCGATTCATTTAAATGCATATATAAACCACTTTACTACAAGTATGCATATGTGTATGTGTAGAACGTTATATGCTAAGACGGCTGAGATGGTGTGTACTCTAAGAGGCGTAGAGGGATTTTCTTATTTCTGCTCTGGTAAATCTGTCGCTCCAGTCAGTGAGGCAGCGAAGGGCAAGCCGCGCGCCGTTGACCGTGTCTCTGCTTCTTTTTTCGTCTACTCAGCTGCCAATGCTACGATTCGTGGTGTACACAAGCAAGACGGTGCGGTATAATAGTTCGCGAATCTATCTTCTTTTTATGTTCGCGTCGTGTCACGCTTTTGTCATGTCTTCTGCAACATATTACACACCATTATTATCACGTTTTTGTATCTGACATTGCAAACCTGATAACGTCAGAAAACAAGACTTTATTATTCCTGTTTACCGCAGTGTGCACTTTATAAACTTGAATACAACTGTGTAATAATTATTATCATACAATTTTCTCTCAATCGCAGATATTACGTAATATTTATATCAAAATGTATACTTATTGAAATTCGTTCGGTAATTTACACATTTTACATGAATTTGTCGTGTAAAATCATGCGTGTACAGTTTACAAGATGTTCAAAAATTAAAATAGTTGAATATTAAATATCAAATTTATAATGGTACTAGTTATTTATATCAACACATCAAAATTAATTACGTATGCTATGAGTAACTTCTTTTTCATTAACATATACGCAATTAAGTTACAAGTAAGCGACTTTAGATCTTTGCGGTCTTGTTGTCTGAATAAGGAAATATTTTTATTATTACAACATTGTTTACAATTATTTGTGTGCTTTGTAATATACACATTTCTTGTAATGGATAATTTATTATTCGTAATTGTTTTCGTACATTGTACAGCACATGTACATTCTACACAAAACATTAAAACTGCATTTGAAAAAGCGTAACAACAATAGGACTATCAACAAAACTCAGTTCTTCTTCAGTGCATTTTGAAAACTACAGACGGAACGCTACAACTTCGGAGCTTTGTGTAACCGACGGCTACTGGATTATACGTTTTTATAATGGATCCGATTATACTAGGTGAGAATAATTCAATTGATATTATTAAATAACACTAAATTATGCTAATGTATATAAACTTATGTAAATATAACGTATTTATTATACGTGTAATATATTTATCATGTATAATATATTTATTACATTTGAAGTAAAACCGAAATAGTTAATCATTTAACTAGTCATATAAAACAACTATATTTACATATTTTTATTATATTCTTTTAGTTACATTATAGAGGTTTTATATAATTCAAATGTTGCTAAATACATCATTATCCAAAAATGTGCATATAAAACAAAAAATTAATATTTCATACATGGTTTAATTTAAATCAGCAAGCGTGTATGTTACATACTGTATATTCTTTATAACTTTATTATCAAAAATTTAGGTTTTTATAAATGTACAAGAATGTTGTCGTGGATTTTGTATTACGACGCCAGATAATAACATTTAAAAATATTTTCAAACATCTATTTTAGTAATAACTTTAAATGATATTAGATATTATACTTAAAATATATAAAAATAAACAAACTACCCAGTAAACAAATTTATATTAAGAACAATATATAAACTATCACTCAGAAGAACTAGAGAAAAAATAGAAAGAATAAGTGTTATATTAAACTAATCTCTTTTACTCTCTTAATCAATTAACATCTTACTCTCGATGAATTTAAATAATAAAGATTCTATTTTATAGCAAGACATCTAATACATTTATTTACATGTTTGGTACATTTACAATATTTGGTTTTTATATTTGCATAACCAAAGTATAACGTGAAGTAAATAAAATTTATTAATTTTATTATATCTGGTATAATAATCACTCTGTCATTCGCAAACATCGCACATCTCTCGGATGATTTTTTATTTTTTCCAGACATTGTACATTGTAAAAAGCACACGAGAAAGAGAGAAATTGCGGAAATGCTAGATACACATTAAAATTAATTCTAACACTATCGATTCAAAAAAAGATACCGAAAACCTTAACCCGTTATATGACTCTTATTATTAAATCTTTTATTTCATCGTTGGTTATTTATTTGGTCGTTGGTTATTTATTTCCCTCTCCTTTCTCGTTGTTGTGACCTAAACGCTTTCATTTTGTTATACCTTCGACAGTCATTCTGCGGCCTTCGTATACTGCGTACATATTTTAACATTGTGTCCGTTATTTTATAATTTTGACTTACCTACTTTCTTTCTGACTGACTTTCATCAAATGACTTCGTATCGTAATGGATTATTTATTAAGGTATTGACTGTTTTTTATTTATATTCAGTTTTTTATTATTTTACTCGTTGTGACAAACCATATCTTTAATTTGTTTCTTAATTTTAATCTCGTTTGTTCACATTTTTCATTATTATTTTATACACACTGAGATTGTTTGCAGTTTAGTCTGTATTCGTTAATTAATTTTGTAATCCCGATTATCGGATGTTCTTTTAGATTTGCTCGAGAAGGACCTAAACTCTAAGGTCGAAATGTCGTTATTGACGCAGATGCAGATAAATAGATTCGAATAACTCTTTATCTCACGAATAATGAGTGACAATTCAGAGTAGGAAAAAATTTTCTCCTAAACGAACATGCTCGGATTAAGTACCTGTCCGTAGACTGAACTTAAATAGTTCATTATTTACTTTACTCTACAGTTTTACTACCGCTTTAACTCTTTTTTACTTATGTAAGTATATACACAATCTTTAAATCGTTAAATTATTTAATAGTTGAAATATAATTGAAGTAAATACTACGTAACAATCTAGAACGCATAATCTTATCTTCGGGCACGCGAGTACATAATTATTGCAATTGATATAATAATAGTGCGAATAGTAACCACATAAATATATAAACAGCATTAAAAATGAAGTTATATCGCGAGGTTAAATGAGAAAACGATATAATTAATGATAAGAATAAGCATTTAAAGTAGAATTGTTCTACACGTGTGCCCATGGGGGATAATTGAATAGATTTATTGCTATAAAACAAATAATTATAACATAAAATAATGAAAATTTGTTCTTGGAGTTTTGCGAAAATAATTTGAGTTTATGTAAATGAACTAAA
>NW_011967246.1:4334807-4343960 GCF_000949405.1 Vollenhovia emeryi
GTAGCGCTTCGAGCCTCATAGAAGTTCTTCTCTCTATTAGCAAAAGATTGAAGCGAGTGATTTTTTAATGCCTTCATTTAAATCGAAGTTTACACCATTCAAAGAATTTTGTAGAGACCGGAACAAATGGTAATTCGATGGTGCCAGATCAGGAGAATATGGTGGGTATGGTAGCACATCCTATCCAAGCTGTAACAGCTTCTGGCGAATGACTAAACTTGTGTGTCGTCTGGTATTGTCATAATGAAATACAACACCTTTCCTATTCGCCAATTCTGGCCGCTTCTGCTTGATTGTAGTATCCAATTCATCCAACTAATGACAATACACATTTGTATTAATCGTCTGATTGCTTGGTAGCAGCTCGAAAAATATGATTTCCTTCGAATCCCACCATACAGACAGCATAACTTTCTTTTGGTGAATATCTGCCTTTGGTTTCGATTGAGCAGGTTTATCTTGCCTGGACTATAATCGTTTACGTTTAACGTTGTTGTGAACAATCCATTTTTCATCTCCAGTTATGATTCGCTTAAAAAATGGATCATTTCCTTCACGTTTCAACAGTGAATCGCAGATTCACTGCTGGTAATGCGTCGCATCAAGTCTCTTTCCTCTAAACTGTGTGGAACCCAAACATCAACTTCAGAAACGAATCCACGGCGTTTCAAATATCTCGTGAACGGTTGAATTCGATAAATTTAACTTCTCAGCTATTTCTCGCGTTGTTATGCGACGGTTAGCATCCACCAGTGCCTCTATTTTGTCGTCATCTGCTTCAACTGGACAACCTGAATGCGGTGCATCTTTCAAATTGAAATTATCAGAACATAATTTCGAAAACCAATTTTGACACTGGCGTTCACTCAGCATATCCTCTCCGTAAACGGCACGTAATTTTTTTTTCGCAAGACCCACTCCATGCCGACTCCTGCTTTCGGAGTAAAACTATTGTATAATACTTTCATCGTTGTACGGTTCCATGAATTTGCGACTTCCCACATGAAGCCCACATGAATGTTTGGGACTTATTTTTTATGTAGATAAAGCGGACTAATTGTGAGTCGAAAAGTCCTCTACCATTTTGCAATTTTCACAATAGTTAACGAGTTATTTAATTATAAAAAGTCACCCTAAAAAGTAGAGTTCAGTAATTGAATCATTAGAAATTTCCGATGTACAGTAATTTACTAGCAATTATTTTCCTTACATTTCTGTAAGGGAGGTTACGGAAAATAAAGAAATTAATGGCTAGGACGTCGACAAAATAAAAATAGTCGATCTCCAAAATTGTCTAATTTTAAGAAAGTTCAATCTGTGAAGCATAAACGTGTAAAGTAAAACGATGAAATTGTATTAAAGACGAGATTGTGAGATATGTTGCACAGAAATATTTCATTCGGTGATGACAGCATTGGAATGCGTAGAAGACATGATAGTAAACGATGATGAACGATGAAGAATAAGATACAGTAAACGACGGAAAGAAACGATACGAGTAAACGGAACGGAGCAATCGAGCGAGACGGCAGGAGCTCATGCTGAGCAATGGATAGCGGCGGCACAGTACACATTATAAAACGCGAATGGATGCGACGATCTAACAAAGCAAGGTACTATGAAAGAGATGAATTCTCTCAGATACTGTGATATTTATGTTGAACAAGAAGTAATGTGCAAAACTAACACAAATTATGAGATAGGACAAGCAGTTAACGTTCTTGCCGGTATTTCAAATTGTCAAAAGATTATAATATATCGAATAGATTATAAAATTTAAAGATATAAATATCTAATTATAATAAAAAATAACTTGCAAAAGTTTATATACAATAGGCGCAAATTGAAAAGTTTGATAAACGTTTAATATTATTTGCAAAAGACATTTGTGCCAAAACAAACTGTTAAGCATTGGATGATACAATCAATGCTATTGTTGTGAAATTTTATTTCTTATCTTGCCATTCTTAATAAAGTTCCAGAGCATAACAAATTATTTCCAATTTTTTTACTTGCACATTTAAAAGTTATTAATTATTAAACATTGTTATTTTATAGGTCTTACAAGAAAGACAAACAATAAATCATTTAAAAATTATCAAAAACCAATGCTAAAAATGGTTTGCGCTTATGCTTGGCGCCCTTTTGTACCCTTTTTTTTTTAAAAAGTAAAGGAGGATGTGTAAAAGTGGTTAATTTTTGCCCCCAGCTGGCAAGTGAAATTTGCATGTTTTTTTTGTAGTTTTTAAGCTGCAGAATCACGTGATGCAATCAGTTTTCCATAAACATGAAGGGAACATATGTAAAAATATGAAAGAAGTGGGTAAATAGACACGGGTGTGCCATAAGAATGTGATACATAATTTCTTTTGCGGAATATTCTATCTCTCTGAAAACCATCAAATGTATGACATTTTATTGTAATAAAATTGAAATAGAGAAGAAAACAGACGTATAAAACTTGCGTTTCCAAACTATGGAAACTTGACCCTTTTCAAGACCAAATGATATGCAAAATTCACCTGCGCAACCTCTCCGTGCATTGGATAAAGCTGATGCCGACGGTATGAATGGAATTGACATCGAGGGTCAGTTATTATGTCATTAAATTGACAATTAAATTGTTATTAATGGTTTCAAAGTGATTAAAATGATTTCAAGGTTTTTAAAAGTTTAGAATTCAAGACATTTTTATCAAAGATGACAGGCAAAGCGCGTCTGACTTTTGTCTTACCTATACATTCCTCGGAGCTTCGCAAGTTTATATCCTTTTAGACTCGAACTGTATTACAACAAAATGTCATCTATTAGATGGTTTTCGAGGATTAGAACGTTTCATAAAAGAAATTATATATTTCATTCTTATGGCACATCCGTGTCTATTTATTCATTTCGTTCACATTTTTACATACACAGCCCGACAATTTTCCACTTAGACTTTCCTTATAAAATCCACACCATTCAATATTTATTAAAACTCCTTATTTGTTATTCAAAGTATTCCCCTTCCGCACCTATACACTTTTGACAGCGACTTAATAGCGATCCAAATGAGTGGTACATGTCCTCGACCGGTACTGCCTTTAGTTGTCGCGTCGCCGCAGCTTTGATGGTATTTACGTCCTCGAAAAAACAACCCTTAAGTACCAATTTCAGTTTCGGGAACAGAAAGAAATCACGCGGTGCCAAATCCGGCGAATACGGCGGGTGCTCAAGCACGCAAATCTAATTTTTCGCTAGAAATTAGCGTACGATGGTGCGTTGTCGTGCAACAAGCACCAACTTTCTGGATCTTAGTATTCTGGCCGAACACGTCGAATTCTTGCAACCAACCGCCATAGAACTTTAACGTAAAATGCTCCCGTTACTGTTTGATCACTTGGAGCAAACTCGTGATGCGCCAGACCCTTGCTATCGTAGAAAACGATCGGCATTGCTTTGATTTTTGATGGTGTTTGACGCGTTCTTGGACTTTCGGTTCCGGGTGACTTCCAGGTGGCACTTTGACGCTTTGTTTCGGGATCATATTAAAAGTACCATGTCTCGTCTCCATCTATTATAGATTTTGTAAAGTAGGGGTTGTTTGCAGCAAAGTTAATCATTTCTGTTGAATGGATAACACGCTTTAATTTTTTAGTATCTGTTAAATGATGTGGATAAATGTTTAAATGGAAAGTCTTTGTTTCCATCATTTGTTTTTTGAAATATTTAGCTGAGTTTTTCTCAAAGCCATTAAATATTTTTACAATGTAGGAACATGGTGCATAACAATTATTTACACATTATCTAATATATGTATGTATATTTACTTTATTAATTATTTTAATGATATCACTTATAATTAAAATAGAGGTGCGTTTTGAAATACTATACTGATAATACTAAAAATCTAGTATACAACATGAGCTATAGATTTTTAGTACTGTCAGTACTACATTTCGGAATGCACTCTGGTTACAACTTTCGGCCCTATTTTCGTGTTAACGCCCACTGTTTCCCCTTTACCACTTGCGTCTTAGTGACGAACCGCCAGACGCATGAAACTAATGTAAGACACGCTACGTTTTATTTCAGGAGCAGTCGTACCACTAGTGCGATAGGATCATGCTTCTTTGAAACTTAACAAGCTCTCCTTTGAATTTTTTCTCCTTTAAAGACCTTAATTTTAATTATAAATATATGTACATTTTGTTTTAAGATGCATAAGCTAAGACAAATACGAGATTGGAGGAATATTCATTAATGAATCATTGTTTTAAACATAGACTTAAACAGAAAGCTTTGTCTATAGAAGTAGTTATGTTTTCAAATGAAAATGATGATGGTAATTATCGGTTCCACAGGCTAAAAAGTTGGAAAATATAGAAAAATACTGTCAGGCAATAATTAGCAAAGAATGGATGCAATTTTATTGTTAGATAATAACGCGAAACTGTATAATATCTTTCAAATAATTTAGAAAATTTTAATGTTTGGTCACGAAAGTGTGACATACATTATTAGAATGTATTGTGATAAATATTACCATATATCTCAGTGGTCAAATTGATGAAACATCTGCTTAGAGTGTAGGAAGGTCCAGGTTCAAATCCTGGCTGAGGTAATATTTTTCGCAATAACGTTTCTGCTAGGACTATAGTCAAATAATATTACTTATTCTGTTATCGACAATAAAATTTCATTAAAATAAAATAATAAATTAATAAGGATAGTATTTACATATCGTCATTATAAATGCAACACAATGATTTGCTTACAAAAATTAAAATAAGTAATAATAATGTTTCATTGAAATTTTAATATCAATTTATGTTGAGAGTATAACATTTATACAATTTTCAACTGTTTGTTTTCCAAAGGTGATAATTATTTATAAGAATTGACACTAGATGAAAACTGAGATTTTATCTATATAATAACGTAATATTTATGCATTATAATAAAACATTATGTAACAGTATTTTTATAAGTTGATAAGACATTTTTGACGTACGGTTCGCACTGTGCTAATAAAATCACCAGGTAATTTTCTTTATGGTTTTTATACGATGTCGATTATTATTATTATTCTTATATTACACGTTCGATCGCGACATATATATCTTTACCAATACAACGGGGAAAAAATAAATAGAAGGAGAGAAGCAGAAAATCAGAGAGAGAGAGAGAGAGAGAGAGAGAGAGAGAGAGAGAGAGAGAGAGAGAGAGAGAGAGAGAGAAGGGGGGAGGGAGAGAAAAACAAGAGTTGTGACCCATTACCGTCCAGAAGCAATTCAAGAAAAGCAAAAAGAAAGAAGAATACGTGTATTCATAATACTTACGACCGACTATGATTGATTCACCGAACTTCTTGATTAACTCTTTATTTCAATTCATGCTTATGTGCTTTTACTTTTTACATTATAACGATCTTACAAGTGGTTTTCAGTGACCATTTTTTAAGTGGTTTAGTGATAAAAAAATCATACTTCTGTTATGATTTTGTGCAGAAATAATTTAAAAATGATTTTGCTCAAATGTCTCCGTTATTTAATAAGAATTTAATATTTTTCAAAAATTTCCCTAGTATAAGAAAATGTAAACCAGTGTCTTTTTTCTCAGTTTCTATAAATGTTAAATATATTATAGATCACAATAAGATACATAGATATTCTCATAATAAGAGCTCCATTATATGTTGAACATTTGAAATAACTCTTAAAAAATTCTTATATTCTATAATATATTTTATAATACTGTAAACATTTTAAATAGAAATGTTATAAATCAATTTGAAACGTAAAAGCCATTTAGGACCTGGCACAGGTGGAGGTGGCCAATTAAATTACTGAGTGAATCCATGTACCGTCTTTTTCCAACCTGTCCTGCGCGCCGTTACATACCGGACATGTAACACAGGTTTTCGTTAGGTGGAATCATTATCGTCAGTGAATTCACGTGTTATAAAGTCGCTGAACGATTTGATAAATTATTTTAAATGCTATACTTAGCATTCATTACAATAACCCTTCCCCCCGTACTGAATTAAAATTCTTATTGCGAAAAATATTACTTCACCCAGGATTCGAACCTGGGACCTCCCTTAATCCGTGACGGGCGTCTTAGCCAACTCGACAGTCGAGTCAATAATGTTAATACAACAGCAATGTCTTTATATCTTTACTCTAAAATTTGTATATAAATACGCAATACTACATTTTTGATTAATATTTGCAAAGCAAAAGATAATTAATAAAATTCGGAGCAAAAGATAATTAGTCTATTGTGTATAGCAATTTTTAACAAAGAAATTGTCACTAACGAATATATTTTAATATAATGTAGAAACTTAACTTTTATTATGTAAAAAATATTAGAGAAACTAATTTATGTTTCTGTCAGCTTTTATCATTAATGCAAATTAACAATTGTACTGTTAATGTACTGTTAATGTAAAACAATAACTGTAGTGTTTTTAATACTCTTCATCTTCTCAGAAAGGAGAAGTAATATACGACATATGTGCCCGAGTCTGCGGAAATTAAATCAAAGATTCACATTTCTATAAAGTGTCGGAGCCGACAAAGGCAGCAACGACGCTGCCGATAATTAGCGGGTTGGATGGTAGACAAACATTGGTCGCGTTTCTGTGCTACCTACGTAAGCGAAACATGTGTTTCGAGAGTGACACTGACATCCATCATGCGTTTGAACACGCCCACTTTGTGCCACGTTGTGGTGTTTGCTTTTTAACTTTCCTTTCCTGCATGGTTTCTTAAATTTATTTTGTCTAACACATAAATATCACACATACAATACACGTATTGTATATATGATATTTTTGTCATAAACTGCTATGTACTTCTAAGTAAATATCGCACCTGCATACTTATATGTATATATTTACCATTTTAAGCAAAATTTGGATTGCTAGATTATTAGTTTTGTTTATGAAATTATGACGAATGGAATAGTGCTTAAGATCTTCAGTATTGTTTATATCACCTTAAAAAAATAACCTTTTTAAAAAACGTAAAAAAATGACGCCAAGTTAGACACCATCCAGTCAAGAGTTTGTATAATTTTATTATTTGGATATATTTTGTTACAAAAAACATTTTGTAACAAAATAATAATGTGCCGATCTTCTCTGCAAAAATAATATCAACAAATTACGCAAACTAAATAGATATTAATATAAACTAGATACTTAATTAATTTTGATATTAAAATGTTATATTCAAAAAATCGAGCATAAGATTTTACCACAAGAAATAAAGGAGATAAATATTAATAAAACTGATTTAATCCGGAAGCCATTACGACTGAAGAAACTGTTTAATATTTAATAAAAACATAATACAAAAAATTTTAATACAAATAAATATTTTATCTAGAAACAACCTTTTCTAATTTAATTAAGCAGCGCCAAGTTTTTTTAGTAAACAATAATGTCCTGAATCAAGACGAATGTATCCAACAAGTATATTAAATTAAAAAAAGCCATTCTCTAATAAAATTTTTATTTGTATTAAAGTTGTTGTATACTTTAGTACAAATTGTATACTAAATTTGTATTAAAGTTGCGACGCGCGATTTCCGTTTATAGGGCATGTAGACAAAAAAGGATATCACATTTTATTATGCAAATGAAACCCAAGCTATCGATTGAGTCTACTTAGAAATCCATCGGATCAGCCGTTATTGAGATCCGATAATCTAACGGCTTCTCAACTCGCATACTCGCGCGTACGGTTGGTCTCGCGTGCGGTTTTTGACCGCTAGTTACTCATATAGTCAAAATAAAACGTTGATAAAAATGAAAAAAAATTCATAGACACGTTTACAATGAACCAGAAAAGTAGTTTTTTTGGAAAATCCCACGCCAACCGCTGCTTTTAGGGAAAAGCTAAGTTCATATGTTGTGCGGTTCCGCATGGGTTTGCGACTTTCCGCAAGAGTCGATCCACAAGAATCTATCTAATTTGATACGATGCAAGGTTTACCTTACACTCCACCTCTAATAAAACATTTTTTAATTTTTCCTACAAAAACTTGAAGCCCCTTATTAAAATCTTGCGTACATATGTTTTTATAACTTATTTTCTTGATTGCCACAAAACTCGCGATTCCTGATGGAGCACCAATTCTGTATTTACCACAAACACCTTTGCCATAAAAGATTTAGAATTAAATGTAATTGAACATTTTTCTCAAAATGCTTAATATGATGTTTTTGCAAAAACAGAACAAGTAATAGTATTCGACCATAACTGACGGTAAAATTGTGAAAAGTTACCTCAGGTAGGCTTGAACCTGGATCTCCCATACTCTAGGCGGGCGTTTCACCAAGTTGACCAATGAAGCATACGGTAATATTTATCGCAATAAACTTTCAACTTTGTCTGTAAATGAGTTTTGATGTTATAAGAGATTTTTTAATTCTCAAAAATAATTACAAACGATGAGTGTATTTTACAAAAGATTTTTCAAAAATTAAGAGACGCAATGTCTTGTATCAAGTACACACGACACTGCCGTGTATTTATAACACACCGGTCAGTTGTGCGAGTATCTGAAATTATTGAATCTCAGAAACCGCTGGACCAGTCGAATTCTTATTCAGTTTAATCGACGACTTAGGTTTAATGTTTGAAAGTTTCTTTATTTTTCCTTAATGTAGCCTCGGAGCTAATATACAATATTATGCGAAGATATAATGTAAAGTCTCGTGTTGAAATATGGATATCAGAAACGTTGTCGTTGTATTGTCATCGTCGTCATATTTTTTTTCCTGTCCTTTTCTATTACATGCTATTATACACGTCAGGGAGAAGTCTGAGAGCTATCACCCCAGCCGTTTCGTGAGATTAATACACTACCGTCGCCAACATCCATTTTAGAATGGAGGGGCACACATTATATATAGCCATATTTATTTTGCGATACTGCCGATAAAATTGCATTTGGGTGCATGCTTGTACTACATCTATAAATTATGTATCAACAAAGCATGTATAATTATTATATATGTAATATTATACAATATGCACTATTTGAGGCCACAATAAAAGAAAAATTGTGAATACTAACAGCCCTTATGTGGGAAGAAACCACAACCAGTAAATATTACCATATATCGCCGAATCGACGTCAATTCGATGATGCTCTGGG
>NW_011967246.1:4344961-4369016 GCF_000949405.1 Vollenhovia emeryi
TGTCGATGTCGATTCGACGTCGTTTCGACGTCGTTTCGACGTCGATCGACGAATCATTTCTCACTGGGTTATTAAGTGTGTAATCCATCACACGTGTAATTCACTGTACGTATAATATACTACGCGATATTGGTTGTGTAGTTATTACAGGACTCTCAATAGTTATCACAGAAAGGATCGCAACAATTTGTATAGTTATTATACGCTGTCGTTACTATAGTGCATGAAATCTCTGTAATATGGAATAGACATCTACCTTCCCAGTGAGAAATGATTCATCGATGTCGAAATGATGTCGAATCGACGTCAATTCGATGATGTCGACGTCGATCGACGAATCATTTCTCACTGGGTTATTAAGTGTGTAATCCATCACACGTGTAATTCACTATACGTATAATATACTACACGTGTGGTAAGTGACTTATACTAGACTATACGTGCAATACACTATTACAGACGTGTAATATCCCATACAGCACGCATGTCTAAAAGACATCTTTGAAACGTCTTTAAGTCGTCTTTCGGATATGTATGTCTAAAAGATGACTTAAAAATATCTCAAAGATGTCTTTTACACATGCGTGCTGTACGGGATGTTAAACGTGTACATAAGCAATTACTTAAGCAATATAAGATCGGCTTGATCGATATGAGTTACTTTATTTATTAATGTTTGATTTATGTTTGATGTAAAGCATTCCAGATATCTTTTAAAGTGTAAACATTCTTGATTCAAAATGTGAACATGGTCGTATTGTTAGTCAAGGAACGGTGCGACAATAGGGCCAAAATTGGCTTTCAAGAGTAACGTATGAAATTGGTCTATCTATAGATTTTTGGACCTGTTGAACTCGAATATGAAGCTTAAAATTGTCCAAGCTTTGTGAATCAATTATAAACATAAAAGTCTGCTTTTATTGATCACCTGTCGTGTTCTCACAGTTTTTATACAATATACAACCGAAAATCTGCTGTTTTTACTGTCACATAAACTGCTATCCCATTGTCACTCAAGGTGCGACGGCCGAGTCGCTAGTCGTGCATGTGACATCGTATTCATCCCCAGAAACCGTGCCTATATGAGAAATACTGGGAATAATCTGAAATGTATATATGTCAAGCATTGCAGTATAAAATATAGAATCATAAAAATATAGAATTTTGGGTGAAAATGAATAGTTGCTTGCAGCATCCTCCTTTCCTCCTCTTCTCCCCCCCCTCTCTCTCTCTCTCAAAAATATTATTACGCCCGCAATGAGCAATGCCCGGTTTATGGCAAGTTGCCATGACACCAGACAAGAGGCCACTGTTTTGTAAATAAAGATTGTCGATTTGTGCCTGGCCCTTGTTGACAGTGGACGTGTCACGAGCATTGCTGTATTTCTACGAATAAAACCTTTGTTTAGACGTTATGTGGTCTCCTTCATTTACGAGGGCACACGCGAGTGACTTAGTGCGCGCGCGAAAGTTACGGGATCACTGCGGCCGTCGCTGTTCCACCGACTTACCATAGGCGCAACAACATTAGTAAAAACGTACTTCTCTTATCGAGAACTGTCGATAATTGAGAAAAATTTGATTGAAACAACCAGCATCGCATACCTGTAAAAAATGAGGTGCCACAGGTCAGATTAAAAAATTGTTTAAAAATATTTGCAAACAAGAAATCTGGATAAAACTTATCAGGAACTGTGGAACTCTTCGAGAACTGTAAGATTCCATAGTTGAAATCACGTTTTTCGGAAATTGAGGTGCCAACGGTCAGATTATAAAATTGTTTCAAAAGATTTACAAGCTAGGACTCTGAGTGAAATTTATCAGGAACTGCGGGACTCTTCGAGAACTAAGATTCCATAGTTGAAATCATGTTTTTCGGAAATTGAGGTGCCACGGGAAGTTAGTGCCTAATTTTTTAGAAGAAATATAAAAGAACCGACTACCTCGCCTCAATTTTGCATTTTTCTGTTTAAATTCGTAAACCATTTTCTTATTGTACAGATTAAGGGATGTTATTATACGGTGTAGATGAGGCATGTAATATAATAATGTTTCAAGTTTATTTCTAACAATAAGACATGTTTTCGAGAATTTTTAATTATTGTAAAAGAAAAATATATTTATAAAACATGACAATTTTTATTTTAAATGCTTGAATATATTATAGAATGTGTCGAAAATCTAAAATACATGATATGTCGATTTATTATGGAGAACAAAAGAATTTATGTGAGTGTATTTTTACGTATCACCATCGGATATTCTTTCCACAGACCAACAATACCATTTAACATGGATATAGAGGATATGAATAAATAAGAAAAGCGTAACAAAAAGGGGGGCTTTATATTGCAGCTACGTGATTCTTAGAAAAAGGGTTTTGGTCAGTATCGTCATCGCCGCCGCCGATCACAGCGGTGTACTTTCGCTGTGCAAACATTCTTCGTGTCTACCACTTTTGTAGTCTTTTTGATCTTTAACGATGATTTTTAATTTATATGAGTTCAATTTTTAGAACAAATTACTTCATAAGAAATGTTATACTTGTTTATAATTGAAACTTTCATCATTTGTAAATAAATTGCATTTTTTAAACAAGGAATTAGAACATTTACAAATAAATGGCATATTATTGTAAATAATAATAATAAATATATAATTGATTAAAAATTAAAAGTTATGTTTTATCTTTAGTTATTTTGAAGAAATGGCATTATTTAGTGGATAATAAAATAATGTTCTTACTATTAAACAAATTTTAGTGTTAGTGCAAAAATTAATTAAATTAAAACTATTATCCTGAGAAATTACGTAAACTTTTTTCTGACATATACAGTATAATTGGTTTTTAGTATTTATATTGTAGTATATTATTTTTTATTGCAACAGAGATTTATTAACCAATATAATCATATCCAAAGTAAATAAGCCAAAATTAACGTAAGCTTAATTATGTTGAATAAAAAAAATTGTAAAAAGTTATTTATAATAACAACTTTAGTGTGTCCATATATCTATATATAAGAATTATAGAATTAGAACCAAACGTTTTCTTTCTCTTGGGGAAGGAGCTGAAACGTCTTCACCCTCGTACTAGTTAGCTGGAACAGCTTGCTGCCTTGCACAATACATTCATACTTATTATATATACGCATCGTCACCAATACACAGGCTGTGTAGTCGTCGTCTCTTTTTCGTTAGATATGTGTGTTACACGCGTGTAAAGTGACTACACACGTCGGAACCTTTGATCTTGGCCATTTATCACTGCTTGCGAGAAAAAGTCTAATAATATTACATGTATAGACTTCATATATATATGTGTATTCATGTGTATCACATATGCATACTTAGAACCTCGTAGAAACCCTACGGATATACATATATACACACTTACCCCGGCTTCATGAAATACATTTTGTCTATGTCCAGTGGAAATGAATATAAGTTTGCTAAGAATAGTAACTAGTATTTGGACTTGTGTGTGTACAATATATAAAAACTAATGCCAATTTGTAGCTGTCATATAAATTAAATTAATCAATATAAATTAAACTACTTATGATTATGTACAATAAAAAATCGGATGTATGAAATAATAATAGTGAAATTAATCTCAAGAGTTACCAGTAATAACTATCGATATATATATATTAGTCAATCTCAACTGGCCATATTTATTAAAAGAGTTACAATATAAAAGATATACAACGTTTTGACCATATGGTTTCGATATAGCTTTGGTCCTTATCAAGTAAAATCCACTTTAAGTGAAATAAAGTCCAATTAAGAAATACATAATACTTAAAGAATTTCGTATAGAAATTGCTAACTAAGTAAAATTATTAAGGAATTTACCTAAGTCGTACAAAGAGTCATATAAATTAATTTGAAAATTTTCTGTCGAGCATGACTTCGAAGATATGAAATTATAGACTAAAGAACAAATTGTTTTATTATATGACGAATTAAAAAAATGCGTAATATTGGGAATTTACGTAGAATATGTAAAAGTTCTGGAGACGGTCACTTTGGTCACTCATAACTGAAAAAAACTGAAAATTTAAAGCTGTTTAAGGTGATCTTACTTTGACCCTAACTAACAATAAGATCATCCCAATGTTCACCTTGTGCTTCTCCTATTACTGCACAACTTTTGTCTAAAATTTTTTTACAAAGTAAACTTCAATAAAACTATAGGTTCTTATTGATTAAAATAATCCCATCCTATGTATTAAATTGTGAAGTACTATATAATAAGCAAGCAATTTTTTAAAACAATTTTAATTATATTTGTGCTTATATTTGTGCATAATAATTTATTAATAAGGTATTAATCATATTACAGAAAACAGCAGTAATGAAATTGGAGCACAACCGCCACAATCACACCAACAGCAGCAACATCCACAGCAGCATCAACAACAATATGGAGAAGTAAATCAGTTAGGCGGTGTATTCGTCAATGGAAGACCACTTCCCAATGCTGTCAGATTAAGAATAGTCGAACTTGCACAATTGGGTATTAGACCATGCGATATCTCCCGGCAGCTACGTGTCAGTCACGGATGTGTCAGTAAAATACTGGCGCGCTATCATGAAACGGGTAGTATTCTGCCAGGCGCAATTGGTGGCAGCAAACCTCGTGTAACCACACCAAAAGTCGTGCAATACATTAAGCAATTAAAGTTAAAAGATCCCGGAATCTTTGCTTGGGAGATTAGGGATCGATTGTTATCTGATGGCGTTTGTGACAAATATAACGTTCCATCAGTGTCCAGTATATCAAGGATATTGAGAAATAAAGTTGGCACAACGACAACTATGCATCATCATTCACATCATTCAGCTCATCATCATCATCATCATCATCATCATCTTTATGCAGCCGCCGCAGCGGCTGGTGCAGCCCTTTGTCCAATGCCGTATCCAACGACACCTTATCATCCAACAGCGCCGCCTTCCATCACACATCATCATCAAGGTTAGTATTTTGCATATAGTATTTACCTATTCTTCTTAATACTTTTCTATCAACTGATAAAGACTTAGAAAACTGCCAATATTAGTTTTATCAAGAGACACGGTAGTGTCTCGCGCCAAGTGTACTTGTCCACAAAGCAGGAAAATAGACATCTCAGATAGCACATGGACATTCATTGGATGTCCATTGAACGTGTACTTTCTAGACGTCGAACATCTATTTTTGGTCCATTTAAGATTTGTCGGACGTCTGATGGACATCCATGTCACATACGTTTGGCATAACTTCGAACATCCATAACATTTCTGAAATAAGACTGTTGTCGAACCTGTTTTGGACTTATTTTGGATTATCTTGGATGTATTAACGATATCTAAAATAAATCTAAAATAAGTCGAAAGCGGTCTGATTTTGGACACATCATGGACGTAATTTTTGGGATAAATGTGGAAATTTCAGCTCGCGGATGCATAGCTACGAGCCAGTTATCCTACACGTGATCTAGCGTCTATCCAGCGAGCCTGGCAAGAGCCTGCCTCTATGTGTAACATTGTGAAATCTAGCACTTATGGTAGATATGTAAGACGTTCCAATTTTCATAAGCGGACATCCATGGAATGCCCAAAATATGTCATGTATGTAAAATTTTAATTCTCTAGGTTTTGCGCCTTACAATATCTAATAGGGTGATAGTAGGGCATCAGTAGGCTTCCTATTAAAACAATTTAATTTATCAAACTAATTTTTAAATTGTGTTAAATTATATAGTCATCAAAAGTATATTCAAGTTATTGAAGTTTATCCATGACGACTCGCTGTTGGATTATATCGGCTCGCCTCTTATACTAATACGGAATGGTTTGTACTTACGAGAAAGACTATTGTATATTCAGGTTAACGTTTATCAAATCCTATGAGGATCATACAACATATTGTAAGACACAGTCTTTCAAGGAGGACAGGGTTTTGTATTGTCTTATATACATATATGTATCTCTCATGCCATGATTAAATTCCGAGACGAAGTGCGTTCATGCTGTTTCGTTGATTGTCGGAATGGCAGGTGTCCCTGATGACACACCGGCAACGATTCTTCTGCGAATCGCCTCCGAAGTCACTCTCGATCTAACTGTCTAGTCAACATTACCGATACGAGACACTGCCGGAGACATCGGAGACGAATAAAGCAAGAGAGATATAAATCAGGAGTTCTCGAATCATTTACTGCTCACCAAGTATTGTGGCCATCAGTATTATTAACTTGAGGCGTCTGCCTTGACTTGCGTCTGCCATAGAGACCCCGGGAATCCGGGAAAAATGTTTTTTTTTTCTAATAAAATATATCCAAATAATTAAATTATATAATTTGTGATTGGATAGCGCTTATACTTGGCGCGAGACACTACCGTGTCTCGTGATTGTACAAATATCTGTAAGATATGAAACCAGCAGCAGATATGCATCTGCCTTTATTCAAAGAAAACTTATTTGACAGTTTATGTTTTCCATATCATATAATGTGTTGTTCTTTCTGTTGTAATTAATATTTTCAATAAGGTTGCATCATACAATGTATGTATGCAAATATTAGTAAAAACAAATTCATTTTCTTCGCATACTTAAATTTTAATGTTTTCTACTTTTGGTTGGTTCATACAGGAATTACTTTAAATAAATTTTTTAAATAAAAGTGAATAAAAATTTACTGTATATCTTTTAAATGAGCTTCTCTCGAAAACTGTTAGCTTTTACAAAATAACATAAAAGTACCTTTTTTTAAGATATGGAGTATTTAAAAAAAATGTAAAATTAGAAAAACGTACCGACTTAAAAGTTTTTGTAGATTAGAAGGAGTAAAAGGAGTCCGTTCTTTGCTTTTTTACCTAGTATTAAGATCTGAACAGTAATATAAAAATTATTTAAGAATACTATTTCAGAAATTTTTACTTTTAACACAAATATCTTTGCGAAGAAGCGTTATAAAAAGAAATTTATAGGAACTTGTGGGATTATCTTTACCTACTCTACATGTCCACGAGAGATTGCCAGCCTTTACGAGAACACCCTGTATACATGTATAATATCATGTTTAAAAATTATTGTTAGCAATAATTGTTATTAGTACACTAAGATTCACTGATGTCTTCCCATATGAATTTACGCACATATTCACATTTCCAGATAGCAATGCCTGATGATCAGGTTTCATCATGTCATTATCTTCCGACATTGATGGAAATATGACGTATGTTTTGTAGTCATAGCATGATGATACATATCGTGAGCACAAGTTAACATACAAATGAAGAAAAGTATGAAATCACATATTGGCATTACTTGTAAACTCATGATGATCACACACTGACTGCCATAATTAATTAACACGTATTATAAGTTTTGTATGTTCAGTATTTTTGTAATTATTATACATTACAGAGCTCAAAAGAATGTTTCGGAACATTACTAGCTCTAAATGTAGATTATGACAATTTCCTCATCAATCTCACCATACAATATTTATGAATATATCATGTGAAGAGATTATAAGAATATCATAATCTACCCATACAGCACAAAGCTTCGATTAAGCTCCTAAGAAGTTCATTTCGCTGAGCTCCCGGGGAGCTTACAAAATTCGGCAAAACAAGCTTCCAAGGAATTCGTTTCGCTAAGCTCCCGGGAAGCTTACAAAATTCGACAAAACAAGCTTCCAGGAAGTTAGTACTAGTACCACTCACTGCCGCGACGTGGCGACCGCACATTAGTCTTTCTCGTAAGTAAAAATCATCCCATATTACTCCCATATAAGAGGCAAGCCGATATGCTCCGATTGCGAGTTGTCTGAATCATGGATAAACTTTAATGAGCTAAATATACTTTTGATGATTATACCCACACAGTACGGAGAACTCCTGGGGAGCTGATAAAATTTTTCATAAACTTTATTTGAACTTCAAACGAACTCGCACGTAGCTTCCTGGGTCATTTAAGCTCGCGGAGAGTTTTTAAAACATGTTTTCTGAACTCCTTGCGAACTTAAATGAAGCTCCCCGGGAGCTCCTATGTCCGCTTTTGAGAGCTCCCTAGGAGCCTTATTTAAACTCCCTGCGAGCTTAAATAAAGCTCCCAAGGAGCTCTGAAAAGCGGACATAGGAGCTTCCGGGGAGCATAGGAGCTCCGTGAGAGTTCGTTTGGAGTTCAAATGAAGCTTCTGAAAAATTTTATAAGCTCCCCAGAAGCTCCCCGAGAGTTCCCCGTGCTGTGTGAGTATACTTAAAATAAAAATCAATATAAATAATCAATATAAATCAATATTTTGTAAATGTTTCTCTTAAATATTGTTGGGGACATCGTCATTTTCATGGAGAACAAATTAGCACTCGGCTATATGTACTGTATTCCGACATTTATAGCTATTACCAAAGAGAAACCTGAGAGCGTCCACGCCGGCGTTTTACTTGTTACCGTCTTGCTAGGCTGTTTCCAGCGCCTTACGCCCACTTTCATTTTTGGAACTACTCCGCTACGCCCATTTTCAAGCACTATCGATAAAGTCTCCACTTGGTGCGTGTCTGTGCTACGCCCATTTTCCATAATTATGCCGTAAATTTTTTAATTACGTCTACACGAATTGTTTACATGATATTTACATTAACTTTTTAAATGTAGACAATGTAAACTTTATAAATTAGGTGTCAAAGCCTGTGCCTAAATTCATATGGGAAGGCACCAGTGATACCTCTAGGAATATGAATTTAGGCACAGGTAGAACATATATACATTTTCCTGTATATGCAAAATGTATAAACGTGTTAATATGTGCGTAAATTCATCTAGACATTAATGACGCCGTGTGTATGTATAGTATGAAGTAATGATCTTTAAATATTAAATATTGAAAAGCTCAAAAGATTTTATCGATTTGAAATATACCTCTTCAGTTCTCAAATAATTCACATCAAACATCAATTCCATCTTATACATTTCCTTCATTTTGATAATAATCACTGATATGGAAATTGAAAAAGTTTCATCCTATCTGTTCATTATTATTGCATTTTTAGTTGGACCATCGTCAGCGAGTAAACTGTCATCATCGTCACCCTCAGCAGTACATGATAATGGTGGACATCAATCAGCGACCAACAACGCTTTGCAGTGGCCGAGTTCTCATACTGTACATGATATTCTGGCTAATAGTTGTAATGTACAGAACTCTTCGTCATCTTCTTCACCAACTTCGTCACTCTGTTCCACGATGAACAATAATCATCATCACAATCGTCACGAGGATAGTTCTATTAACAATAATAATAACAACGGCAATAATGAGAATAACAATGATCATAGAATATCGAGCGGTTATCTTCATCACCATCATCCACATCTTGCACATCATCAACAGTATTATGCTTCAGCACTCTATCATCATCACCATCATCATCATCATCATACAAATGCTGTAACGGCAGCTACCATATCCTCTACGCTCTCTGTACAATCCATTATGTTGCAATCAGGTACCACAAGCCAACCAGCCAGCCCTTGTAATTAGGTGAAATAATAACACTATTTTATATAATATATCAGGAATAATAGGTAATCCAATAATCAATGTTTTCGTTTTCTATACACAAATAAATTTTTAAATGTATTTTTACGCATTATTCAATAATATTAGTATGAAGCTTAAAACATAGTTTAAGTAAACACGATACATGATACTTCATTGTCATCACTATTTCACAATAATAAAAAATTATAGTTAACTGAATTTGTTTCTTGTCATGGATGTTACAATTAAACTGCTAATATTATAGTTGAAGTATTAACTTTTGCATACATTTTTTTAATGAAATAATTAATTAGTAAAAGTATCACAGAACAAACAATATATATATTTAATAGATATCCAATAGATATGTGTATTTACATATCCATAGATATCCGTATCTATGGATAACTAGTAGAATGTATAAAATGCCTATATCTCCTGTCTATAATTAGCAGCAATATTAAATGGTTATACATATATTATCTATTGTATTCATGTCCACCAAATAGCTACCAAGGCTAGGCATTAAATATTCAAGCTAGTATCTTGTTGCCACAACGCACGCGGCAATTACGTGTTAGACGTTCTCACAATTAAAAATCATCCTGCAATAATATAAGAGGCAAGCCGACGAATCAATCCAACATTATCTCCGCTGGCAAAACGAATAGGACCTGAATATACAGGGTGTCTCATCTTAAATGATCCACGCAAAAATCTCCAAAAATATGAAAAATATGGAAAAACGTTTCAAACTTTTTCAATTTTTTAAATGGAACCCCCTATTGTTTATTAAACTATTTTATTCTACTAATTAATATGAATAACTTTTGTTTGAATTATATAATGTGTATAATGTGCAATAAAAATTACATAATTTAATAATTAATCGTTGACAAAAATAAAGTTACTTATCTTAATATTATTATATTAAAGATGATACAATAAGTGTTATAATATTGATTAATTGAACATTGTTTATTCAAGGAACATGTCATCGCACTAGAAAGACCGTAAATTCTTGTACGATTAATAAAATCAGTACTGTGTTGCTCTAATAACTAACACATTGTATTGCCCAAATATCTGCAAAACTATTACTAAACTATTTATTACAGTGAATTATGTATACATATAAGCACAGAGATAATAATAATATGAGTAGTTTGCAGTCTTCTGGGGTTAAACATCCTTACATATCATTGCTCATGCTTACCATTGTTTGTTTAAACAACATATTATCAAGTAAATTTTTCTTTTTCTAATATCATTAACAAAGAAATTTCATGTTGCAAAAGATAAATTGCAACGTCTTCCAAGTGTTTGAATTTTATTAGTACTTTTGGAGATAAACTATATTAATCTTCCGATATTGTTATTATTATTAAAAAACGAGCAAATAAGATTTCTCTTTAAAAAAAGATTACAGTCTTTGATTTTTCAACATTGCACACAATATGACTAATTTAATTACTGTAATAATAACAAGAGAAATCGAAAATTTTTACAATTTCTACAATTTTCTTTGTCAAATATAAAACATGACATAAAAATCACGTCTATGTGTGTCTTGTGTAAATATCACGTATAGTCTCTTTCAAGTAAGACAATGCCAGGTAAAAGTATTAAATAAAACTATTGTCTATCTGAACAGTAAGTAGAAACTTAAGACATGTCACCATGGTTCAGGTTGCTATCGGCAATTGCAGATATTCGGTCGGTATTAACACTTGTAGATGTTTGATCACTTATCACACAGGAACTGATTTCAGGATTAACATTTTCAATTCTTAGCGTTTGCTTATCATTGGAGTGACATGCATTTTCGTTTGTCAGATTATGCGCAGATTTTTCTGTTCTTGGATCATTCACAATTTGTTTCTGAGTTTCCTCCTCATAAGCAGAAAACTTTTCTAAACTAATCGCACCCACAGTTGATATTATCTCTTTTTTGTCATATTTCTTGCTAATGGTGTGCACATCTTTCGTCGACTCGTACGTGTCATCCAAGAAGTTTTCTCGCGAGCAGCATTGGTGAGAACTGCAATGTTCTCCATGACAACGAATTAGGCAATCAGTCTTCTCCGTATTTGGCTTCATCTGGTATGCAAAAATTATTATTTAACGAAGCAAGTTCAATGATAGAAAGATGTATATTAATGAAATACCTTGCAAAACTCTGGCTGTATAGTGACCTGCGTAATGCCCATTTCAACGAAGAAAGCAGAAACTTGATCTGTGATACTAGCGTAAACCTAAAAGTAAAGAATGAAAATTCGTATGTTTAATATTGAATGAAACTAACTTTTTCAAATTGAATGTATTTCCATTAAATATAATATATTTATTGTTTGAAATAAATTTATATTTAAAATAAAAAAATCGTGTTTATATACCATTGGATTCAGAAACACAATATGGACTGTACAAATAGCTTGATGCTTTGCAAGTTGCCAGACATGCAAATCGTGGACATTGACAATACCCGGAAAAGCTTCCGATAAATCTCTTTTGAGAGAATCGATATTGATGTGATTTGGAATTGTTTGCAACAATATCAGGCCTGATTCTTTCACTGAAAAAAAACAAGAGTAATAAAATAAAATTAATGGGATAAAATAAACAACTTTGAGTATTATCAAGAATGAAATTATTTTTCTTCGTGGAATAAAAAATATCTAATAAATTAACACTTTAAGTTATCTTAAATAATTATTACTATATATTATTTATGTTACTTTTTCTTTTTATCGTATTTTTTTAAATATAGCAATATACTCACTGTAGGGATAGCATAAAACAAATAGCGAAATTGACGAAATAATAGCGAAGACTGGGTCAATGTACTTGGCCACGTCGGAATCGGTGAAATACACTAAAATTGACACTAATATGACGAAAACGCATCCAAGAACATCTCGACACATTTCCATTAAACCTTCGCTTTTTGGTATTGCTAGTGGACTACGTCTTGTCTGTGCTGACAATTGTTGCTCGCCATCTTTTGTTTCTTGTGAACCTACATTTCTGAAATGTCAAGTGTCACGCTATAGTAAACAAACTTTATATGCATGAAACCGGTTTCTACTAAAATTTCAGCAAACCCTTTTCCATCGCTAATGTAAAATATCTCAAACTTTAGGATTCTTGTTATCTACGCAAGAAAGTATTTTAAGGAACTAATATAATATATTTAACATGTTTTAATATTTTATAATCTGACAAATTTACATAATTTTATTCTCTTGTATGATTAAGCGATATAAAATTAATAAACACAAACTTATGCAGCATTTAAACATATTCATTCCAAATAATTGTATATTTCTTGGCTGATTCCTTGTAATTCAAGTTATTATACAAAAAACTTCACCTGCGTAATATTACGTCACCGCTTTCCGTAATGTGCAAAAAGATGCCCTGATTGAATGTGTATCCTCCAATCAGGATGTAGCAGAAAGCGTTTAAAAGTATGCCGGAAACACCGATGCAAAAGACTGGCAATGGGTGATGCATCTCATCCAGGTGGTCGATGTGCACCAATGTCTGCAGCGCTTCCATCAACAAAGAGAAACAAAAAGATGCGAGGAAGACGCAGCAGACGAGCATCGTAACAATGTCGATTCGAGCCCACCCAAACGTGTTTTTCATCCTTCTATCTGAACGTGATTCCTGTAAAGCAAGTTTTCTACATTTGTAGGCAGTAGATTGGTAGAATTTATAATGAGTAGCTGTCCACAACTTTCTAGCATGCGTCAAATGAAGATTTTATTTTTGGAGAGTATCTATTGCTGTTTTATGTGTCTAAACTAATTTTTATTTTCAAATCTTGTAAAAGTTCCATTAAAAATTTCTTCTTAGCTTCGATTTTCTTTAAAAAGTCCTCTTGAAAATTATATATATATTTTTTTAATTTATATTACAAAATTATATGAAAGAAAATTACTAGGCATCTAGTTAACATATTTTTAATATAATTACACTTTTGGAATCTAAAAGAAATATTTTATATTATATAAAAATATAAGAATATTTATTTTCAATAAGTTATCTAAGCTACATAATATCTTTTGATATACATAATTCTACAAGTTTAGTTTTATAAAACAGACTTTTATGAAAATTAAAAAAGATATAGGAGTTATCTTTTCTTTCTTTTAACTTTCATGTTTATGTCTTTTGAATATTATTAAACATACCTTTGTTTTCGTCGATAAAGACGTAATAGAACCTTGTTCTTCACCATTAATGCAGATGGACGAGTTTCCTAATGAACTGCGATTGCTGTTATATCTTTCTCGATAACTGTACTGTAAACAATGCGTAATTTATATATAATTACAAATTTATATCACAGAGAAAATTAGATAACATTTAGAAATTCTGATAACACGAGATCAGTTTAAGACTCTTTATCAATTTCTTGCAATTCGCGTGCATGTTGTACTAAATTCGGATAAAACACGTTATGAACCTGGCCTACTTATTAAAAAGATGACGTACTAATACAAGTCCTAATGCAAATCTTTCCCAGATTCTCCGAGATTTTGCTTATGAATATATATTAATACATATACTACAAAGTCCTCAAAGAACTGAAGGAGATCAAAAGACCTTGGATTGTTCCTTTTATATACATATATACTCCACTAAGATGTTAAACTTAATAATAATAATAACAGCAATGCAATAACATATCAATTAAAGAAGAAGATTTTGTCGAAAGCTAATTACCAGTATTTTAATATTTATACTTTTAATATTTATCTCTTTTATTCTACATGTTATTCTACAGAACAGTATAAACTGTGAATATATTTATAGCCTTAGACAAAATTATTAGATATTAGATATTAGATCATTTCGATCGAAAGATTAATATGACATTGTATGCATAGATTTGTATCACTTTGCGATTGAGACTGACAAATATAGTTTTTGCAGGTTCTCTTTCACGCTTACCTTGATTGAAGCGATACAGCCAACAAGTGCCACGATGTTGCAGAGGATATGGTAAGCGTTAAGGAGCAGAGTAAGCGAGTGCGTAATATGACTTGCGACGATCTCGACCAAGAAGAAAGCCGTGGTAAAGAATAGCACCAGATACAGTTGCACCGGCTGTAGCCTCCTGAACCATTCTTTCACAGCCATGACCCTGCTCGCAAAGTCACGTGAGCGTTTCTACTCTCTACGGTATACCGTGTATATGAACGATCACTTTTCTTGCACGTGATATTATCACAACTAATCGCTATATACTATCCACAACCATATTTTATTTCATATAAATTTATCTGCGATAACTTATAAGAGATATCTTCGATCTTTCTTCGAACTCCTATAAGACGAAATTTTGTCGTAAATTTCATTATAAAACTTTGTGGGTTTACAACACATTGATTTTATTTTTTCTGAAAATTTTTCGACTTGAAATTTGTATATGAATGGAGAATGTAATAATTTAATTGAATTGAATAAGTGAGTTGAAATTATTCACTTGAAACGTTTGCTTTCGATTGAAGAAGTTACATAGTTACAGTGCTCTTTTATAAGAATGACATATACATTAGGTATAGATAAGAAAACGAGTTCAATGAAGGGAGATTATTGTTATGAGATATTCTTTATAGACGCGCTATATGAAATTGATTGGCTTTTAGTTCAGCTCTTAACTAAACTTTATTTAACTTTTTCAATTAAATTTTTAATAACTGTTATATATGCAACATTATTTAAATAGACAAAAATTAATGTATTGAAAATATTCTCCATAAAAACAATCTCTCGTTAGCGATCGATTTTAATCAACCACATGGCAAACAAAAACTGTCTATACTGTGCTTTATTTATTTTTTATAATAATTTAATAGCATAGCCATTATTTAAATCTAAACATTGTTAATATATATTTAAACATCAGAATAAAGACAAGATGGCTCTAAAAATAACTCTAAAAATTTCTTCGAATTATAACTAGTAAATAAAATTTAATTTAACATTTACACATATTAGGGTATTTGGTACAAGGCGTGCATCCGTTCGTATAGAGGTAGAGATTTCATTAATTTGAACTTAAAGGTCCTATATCACTTCGTAAACAACCATGTAAAATTTTGAAATATTAATAAAAGAAAATTAGCGAACCAATGCGCGCAATGTGATGGGACGAGCCTTGAAGGTGCGACCACCAGTTGTCTACGCGTCACTCACATTTTTACTCCGCTTTCTGCTCTGTCGTCTGATACTCGCCATCACGAGCAGACAGTTACAAGTCTACCACTCTCAACGAGTGGGGACGATAAGTGGGAGTCTACAAGGCTCATCGCACCGTATCGAAGACCCTACCCCACTAATTTTCTTTAATATCTTAAAAGTTTATGGTTATTTGCAAAATTGACATAGGACCCTTTAGTTTAATTAGTGAGAACTGTATATATAGGACAGACACACACCTAGCTTAAACTGGCATATTGACTGGCAATCTCTACGTGGTGTACATTCGGTAACGCTACTGCCGGTGGTAAACGTCAATTTTCAAGAAAATGTGTAGTTGATTTTAATATCACTATAACTCGGTTAAAAAAAATTGGTGGGAAAACTTTTAGAAAAGCATTTTGTAGGTAAACTTATGTACTTTTTAACACTTTTGTTGGATTTTTCAAGGAAAAAATTTCATCGAGTTGCAAAGCATTATCAAAAAAACATTATTTTAAGAAACAAACTACCGATAGTACACTAGCAATTACCGATACCTTCCTACATGAATTTATGAACGTATCAATATATTTATACATTTTGCATATACATACAATACATGGAAAATGTGTTCTACATATGCCTAAATTCATATAGGAAGGCATCGGTGATTCCTAGTGTACATTAAAGTAAAAACTTCAAGCTTTAAAATGCATTCTTAATTTTTTATCTAAGATTTTGCGCCGAGTTTCAGCATTTAAAAATATCAAATTTTTAACATATGAGAATTGTTCCCCAATTCTTTGGTAGCATATACATCTGTGTGTGTGTGTGTGTGTTGTATATGTTTAAAAATTGTTTACTGTTTTCGAAAAAAATTTCATATAGTTTCAAATTTCTATTACCATGCATTTTTCTAACAAGCGTTTGATAAGTGTAGATTCAATGTTTGATAAGAGTACTTCAGTGTGTCATGCTTGATAAGAGTGCAATATTTTTAGACGATATATAGATAGTAGAGAAACGAGATTTTTAATAATGGAACAACGTTTTTATAATGGAAAGAATTAAGTCAGAGATGATCTATCAACTCTATCCTATTTAGTATGTACATGTCATGAATAGGGAAGAAGAAATGAAGAAAAAGCAGATAGAAAGAGTAGTAATAAAAAGAGAAAAATTGTCGGTAATTAACATGTACGAATAATGTTGTATTTTATTATTTACCGATTACTGCAAAGAATATTATCACATCTCAGTGGTCCAGTTGGTTAAGACGCCCATCACAGATTGAGGGAGATCCCAAGTTCGAACCCTAGCTGAGGTAATATTTTTTGCAATAAACTTTATAGTAAAGTGGTAAATTGTATATCGCCAGTAATTTAAAAACAAATCTTCATGAAATTAAGCGACCTACACTGGTTAGTGTTTTTTATTAAAAAAAAAACGAATATTACAACGTTTCGGCCCTGGATTTGGGCCCTTTTCAAGTGTTCTGAAACGCAAATTACAAATTTGTATACCAGAGCTGAAGGCCTATCATAATGCAACTCTAAATTACATACCTTAGTGAATCACTGCGTCAATTATTCAATTGTTTGGCCAATGCCATGTGTCAAACTGAGTAAAGACAAAAGAGAGTCAATTAACATGAAACAAGCCACCAACGTGTTCGATAAAACTTACATATTGGTCAATTTGATTTCCTGTTCTTTGTTAGAAGAAAGGTGAGTGCTTTTGAAATGCCATATGTTGACACGATCATGTCCGGATCTGAACTGACTAGACATTGTCTGTATCTGGTTTATTTTGACGAGAGGTCGCGTTAGATTAATAAATAAATAGGAATGAACTTGTCATGTACACTGAAATTATAAAAATCTATCGGAACCAAGAAAGTCAGATATTTTCAAGGACTTTATTGTATACTGGATTTAAGTTTTCCGTGTCACGTTTTAAATTAATTGTATTCTTGTGTTTTTTGATAAAAATTATTTCGGCAACCTCCCGTTTAATTTTATGTTTTTCGTTGTGTAGTATTTTAGTATTATCCAACCAGTTAAAATCATGCTCGTGATCCAGACGGTGTCTACTCACAACCGATAAATTATTTTCATGTTTCTTAATGTCATTACAGTGTTCATCAATTCTTGTTCGGAGGTGTCTCTTTGTTTGTCCTATGTAGCAAGCATCACAGTTATTGCAATCTATCTCATATACCACTTCAGTTCTTCTGTCTATACTCAGTTTGTCTTTACCCCTCTTAATTATTTGGTTTAATTTTTTCGGTATTGTATACCGAACTTGTAACTTTGTAACTTTATAGTATTTGAATTAAAATTTAATAGATAACGAGTACTTATATAAGCATCAAATATTAAATCGATTTATCTATTAAAAAGTTAAAAAGCATATTGCATTGTAAAGCGTTAATTCTTAATTAATTTGGTTGTTTCTACTTTATAATTTAGTTAGAAATTTTGCATACCAATGCACCTCAAAAGTTTTACATCTTCCTACACACAGGAAGCTGCAAACCTGCAATCGCCATAAAACTAATACATCTTTGTTATAAATCGTAAAAACCATTAATTCTTAATTGATTTAGCCGTTTTTAATTTACAACATTTGGTCAGAAAATTCATATTTGACTGCGAGAATAAAACAGGCAATATACCGGCGCAGCGGTCCATTTCGATGCTGATCTAAACTGGTTTCGCGAGCATACATCCTCGTGATGACACAGGCACGCACATTGACACGACAAGTGCAATTCGTAGCTTGTTAGATATATAAGATCTCTGTGTTGGACCTGATTGTGAGAGGGGGGGACCGTCAAAGCGTTAGTTGCGAACATCCGGGCGCAGTAATAGGCTTTGAACAACGAAATTCTCGCTCCCACAATCGACATTGTCTAGCTGCGACAGTCAACGCAAAATCCATTGTAAGCGTAAAAGGACAAAATCATTGAGAGACGATTACGCGTCGGTAGATAGTTAAATGATTCAAATAATTAATCTTTTGTGTGCAGGGTCTTTTCCGACTCTCCAGTCAGATAAACTAAAATATTCTGAAAAACATTACGCCATGATTACTGCTATCTTATCAGTAAAAACTCAGTTGAATAGTCTATGGTCGGTATTCATATTCAGTATATCTTCAAGACCGTCTTGAATTTATCTAAAGATGCCGTATGGAACATTTCATTCGCTATGGAGTATCTGAATCATAATCTTAAGATGGACTTGATAATAAATCTGACTACGAGTACCGACTTATATAAATATAATCCTCTATAAAAAGGGAGATGTAGACCGAGAAGTGCGTGTTCGGAGTCAAAATCTATCGTTTCGTATTGTTGTCTTGTTTCGCGATGCCGATCCGTCTCGAAAACTGTTGCGAGTTTCGCGGGCCGAAGCGTGTCACGCGTTCGCGTAATAGTGCTGTGTATGTATTGTACATACATAAAATATCGAATAGCTATATGTGACAATTTTAATATTTTTATTATGGGAGGACGATTATTTCAACAATGGCTTGTAGATAGTTATATTAAAGTTGAAAAAGACCGAATTAATTATTGCAAACAAAGTCAAAAACAATTACGAGCTGAGACTTATCGAGGGCTAATTGATTATTTGGCAAATGCCGCTAATAATAACGACGATTACTATTGTAGTCCATAGCGTAAGTCCACGCGTTGTACGGTTTCACATGCATGGGTTTGCAACTTTCCACGTGAAGCGAGATCCACTCCACACCTCAGACATGGTTTGGGTATGTCACAAAATGAATGGAATAATGAGGTGAACAACCGACGTGTTAAATTATCATAATTTTTAAGCTGTTTGTTGGAAAATTATGAAATTTGACACAAATTAGTATGAACTAGTATTAATTAAAAAGTAAAAGGATAGCATACAAAAGAATATTCTGTGCACGCTTACATCAAAAATTTCTCAATCTTTTGATTTTGATTCTTGATTAAACTTAATGACGCTCATTATCATCAGCGACATTAAATATTATATTGTATTAGCGACATTAAATAAAAATATCATACTTCCTTAACACTCTCATATAAACTTCATAAGAATCGGTCAAGTGGTTTAGAAATAGTAGCTTTTTAAAAGTGCTGATGGTTTACTGATACACCCTGTATATATGCGTGTATGAGATTTTGACACTCTCTTGAAGAGACGCTTTATCGCTATGGTAATGGGAAGTTTTACTAACCTTTGAACTTCTCAGTTATTTTATTAAAAATATCTGCGAGAGTATCGGATACTCTAGGGAAGAGGAACACAATTATCGCATTCTATATATTGCCAGTCCGTATTATTTTTTACGAAATTTGTGCTGGAAATCTTCTTGGAGACAGCCGAAATCGTACGACGAGCGCATATCGCGGACTAAGGCTTATCTCAGGCTATGAGTGGATTATATCGGCTGTCCATTGTGATTATTATAAAAGTCGGTAGTAGACGATAACGTACCAATTATCTGCTTGTGTATCTAATGATCAAATAAACAACTCAGACATCATAACGAACATCAGGAAATTATAAATCCAAGGGCTCGACTGTAGTTCCTTGCTATTGAGGCCTCGATAAACGCGTTTAAGATTATCAAAATTATCACATATCCTAGAACGGTTCCATAACTGCACATTGTTTTTTCAACTCATTAACTCATTATAGGCCACTAGCAATTTATGGGCTCTGGACTGCCAGAAACCAGTAAATTCAGGACATTAGATCGAAATATGTAAAATTATGAAAAAAACTTTTTCTATACTTAACATTCAAAATGCAGATTAAAATTTAAAAAATTTTTGGGTCCGCTATCTAGTCGAAAGTCTCGAAGTATTATTGTCGCTTTTCCGAGTTGGTATCTATATTTTTTCTTTACAAAAGTACATAATATCAAAAGCTGTATAGTGCACGCATAGCATATATCTGTTGTATTTTAGTTAATATTTAAAAACTTCTTTAATTTTAAACTTGTTAAACTTCCTTAATTTTAAACCCTGAAGTTTATTTAAAGAAGTCTTAAGTAATTTAAATATTATGTTTGAGTATGAATATTATTTAAGAAGATTTGGAGCATACTTTTATACATATAAAATTCAGACAACTATTCAAAGTGTGTTTACGATATAATTAATAAAGATCAAATATTAAATTTTCTGAGGTGTTAGTTTGACCTCGTTGCAAAATCAATCTTGATACCGTATATCGGAAAGATAATTTTTTTGAAACAGTTGCAATATTTTAAAATCTTTTTCTGTGGTATCTCAAACGTATTTTATTTAACCACTCGATAACCAATGGCATTCGTTATCAGTTTCGATGTTTTTGATAATACAAATGTATTCACCAACTGACAAAGAAAATATGTGTACACTCATTCTTTCATAAATGATTTGTCATGCAGAACACAAACCTAATAAACAATATGCATAAAATTTCGGAGTTAAAGTAAAATTTATAAACTAAACGTTAGTATTCAATAAATTTACTAAATTTTCGAATTTAAGTATTTAATAATCACATCTATGATTAAATTTGATAAAAAAATATATTTTAATCGTGTTAAGAAATACACGTCTATTAATAATTCTTATTTTTTTTATAGCAAATTGATCTTCATGTACATATAATATAATACAATTTTTTAAATCTTAAAATAATTATAAAAATAATCTTAAAGATAGGATTTCTTAAATTAGAATAAAAACTTTTATTTACGCAATGAATATCTTTATATAATACTTCTACTAGTCAATGATGATGTCCAGTTGTAATCAAAGCAGGTAAAAATGATCCTATTACCAAGAATAATATTTCTTTAACTTTAAGTCCAGTAGTAGAGAGCGTTGCACCTTCAACGCTTGGCACATGCGAATAACTACTGCTTCTTGTCATCAATTCTGGCAAAACATGTACAGTGGCTACATAAAGAAATGTTCCAGCACTAAACAACATAGCCAAACCAGTTGCATTAACACTACTCAGCGTTTCTTTTCCTTCCTGAAACAATACAAAAGTTATGTAATTAATATTAATAATTAAAAATTATTCTCTACAGTACAAGAAATAATAATGGAATTGTAAATAATTAAAATTGTAAAATATTATTCATTAAATTGATATTTCTAAAATACTATGTATAATAAATATGGGATAATTCATTTTAAATAATGTATTTTAATATTTTTTCTCTGTAACTTGTCATAAACAATTTTTCAGACAAAGTTGCATGGTTTAGAAAGAAACACAAAGTGACAAAATTAGTTGGACATTGCAAAACAATTCCAACATTTTTCTAATAAATATTTAAACTATATATTTTAAGAACTCATATCATTCTTAAAATACTGTAATGTTTTCAATGTTAATATATAGTTTAAATATTTATTAGAAAAATGTTTATATTTTGCATCACTCACTTTTCCAATTCCGAAATATGTCACAAGTGCAAGACATGGTGCCGCAAGAGAAAAAATTAATAGATGTCTGCTTATCCTCTTTTTATCTACGCCTTCATGAAGGAGAAACGACACAAGTCCAAATGCAGCTGGCGCCTGAAATTTTAAGTATCTTTAATAACACGAAGGACACAAAAATTATGTAATGGCCATTAACTACATTTGTTCTTATTATAATTAATTGTTAAGACACTGTACAGCTCAAAAGCTTTACTTTGTGCAACATTATCGCCAGAAAAACTATCACTTCAACATCAGCTTGAGACGTAGTAGCAGCAGCTCCTAACGCAACCCCATCGACTGCTGCATGTACTACAAGACCTAAAGTTGCTGTAACGCTCTTCTGTCTTCCGTCGCTTTTTCTCGCTGAACACTGATCGATCAGAAGCATAAATACAAAACCAAGTACTAAACTAATTCCAATTAAAGAGTGTAAATCACCTGCGAAGACAGAAGCGTTACTCGGAGGTGTTAGGAAAGACACAATAACAGATATGAAATTACGTACCGTGCGACTCTTTTCCATTAGTAATTTCACCAGTAAATAAAGCTCTTATCCCTTCAGGTATAATCACTGCTAATGCAGTTCCAACAAGAAGACCCGCTCCTAATACCGACACCAATTGTAATTTATCCTAGACAGAACAGGCAAGACATACAGCCATATGGCACGTTTCAATGTATTTAGAATGTCGCATAGGAAATATTCCTCATTTATCAGAAAAAGTTATCTTACTTCCGACAAACTCATGACTAATGGCAAAGATCCAGCCAAGCAAGAGCCAACCAGCATAACAAGAGTGAGCATCCATAACATCGCTCCCTCTTCCATTATTTTCTCTTTGTTATTAAACGAAAGGAACTTTCCAATATTACATTATCAATTAATAAAATATACATGTAAAGCGTCAAAACTAGTTAACTGCATGTTACTCGCAGATTATAAACTTTCTCCTTGCACTGATTTGTCTCACTTATATATCACATATGTATGTACACATAATAATTTTGCGGATAAATTAATGTAAATTAATGTAAAATAACATCAATGCCCGATACACGTGAGCATTATGTTACAGTCTGCCAAATCCTAGATTGCATTACCTAGATTGCAAACATCATGGGAGTTTGGCCGAAAAAAAACTTTACGTCAGCCAAACAGTGCAGGCCAAAGTCACTAGATATCTATCTAGGGACTTTAATTTATGCTTCTGCGTGGTCTACAATGCGAGTCGTAGTCGTAAGAATAATCGACTGCGATTGGTCAATTTCGTCAGACACATAAGAATTGACCAATCAAACCGTGCTTTCCAGCAAGCGACACAAGTCGACACAAATGTCGTTCTGTCTTTCTTCGCATTCAATGAATAATAAAGACAGAACGACACTTGTGTCGACTTGTGTCGCTTGCTGGAAAGCACGGATAGTCGACTATTCTTAAGGCCAATGTCCACGATCCAAGAACTTGGTCCAAGTTCTAGTCTTCTTCTTCTTCTATCCTATGGCTCCCGGCTCAAACGCTGAGCCGACACGGCCTCCAAGTTCTAGTTTCGAGAAATGTGTAGCCAGAGAGAAGCCTGAGAGATGTCACGGCCCCGTTTTTCGTGATTGGCGAATGCGATACGCCCTCTGTGGACATTGAAAACGTGGACATTGAACTACGTAGCCAATATCCACATTTTGCCAAGTGGGTAACGCAGATTTGCGAAATTTTGGTTGCGTTTCGTGCTATAGTCAGGTCCTGTGCGATGCTCTTGTACTTAAAATTATTTTAAGTACAAGATCATTGCATGGGATCTAACCATAGCGCGGAACGGGGCTAAAATTGTGC
>NW_011967246.1:4375205-4382087 GCF_000949405.1 Vollenhovia emeryi
ATAATAGGTGGGCAGGAGTGACATTTTCATCTTTTATTTACCGTCGCTAGATGGCGGTATTGAGAAACGATCATAATTCCTCTGTCGACGTCATTTTGTACTAAACAGTATTGCAATTGGCAACGAGTCAAGCACGAGAGAAGTGATCAAAAAATGGCATCCGCGCCGACGTCGCACAATGAGGTTTCCCAGGAATTTTCTGTCAACAAACTCATCCGTGTCGGTTATTACGAGCTGGAAAAAACTATCGGTAAAGGAAATTTTGCCGTGGTTAAAATGGCCACCCACGTCGTAACGAAATCCAAGGTAAAAGACTCGGCGGCAACCTTTTATCTGTATGTACTTTGTAGTCGCAAACATGAAATCCGTCATTTTGTCGTTAATATCTTCGGAATATCTGTGTGAATAACTTCTTTGGTTTTATATTCTTAGTATTTAGTCGCGACGTACAATTGCTCCAATACAGTTGGGTTTTATAGCTACATTTAACTGATTAATATTGAAAAAAACACTACACTTATCGTTGTTGAGGAAGGTGCCACTGTTGCCGTATTTCAAATACGTAATTCGTGTAAATTTCACAAATTTCGATATTTACATTTATGTATCAGGTGCTCCAGGCTGCACAACAGTAAACACATTAGTGGCAGAAACAGTTCTTTTCCTTGTAATTAAAAAAGTGGCTCGTGGCTTGATAATTTTTAATTTGTATATACGAGCTCGTATCTTTTTTTAATCAAGATGTGGCATCAACGAGAAAAAAAAGAGAAGAAAAAGGAAATAGGTGACTACACACTGCATACACTGACACTCACCCACATACACGACGTACAGACGTACAGTCCAATAGTAAGGTTATACGATTATTATATACACTGAATTAATTATATTGGAAGGTATTAAATTTTACTTAATATTGTAGTTTATTTCTATATTACTCAACGTGTTCATATGTTTGCTTTTATAATGGTATGAATATTAAAAGTGACAATTTACTGGTATTCCATACACGCATATGCTTAGTTGGAGGGTAAAGCAATCTCTATGTACTTTTCAGTGAAATTATATATGTTTGATAAATTAATAAACGACCAGCTCACGTGCTAACAACAGACACCGCTAAACATTTATATCCTAAAAATTCAAGTTTAATTAATCGACATTTGAAATGTAAGCTGTACGTTACAGTCTATTAAACACAAGTAATAATCTTCGCTGGTGAATAAATAAGCAGAAAATTAACATTACTTGGCGCAACTGGCTATAATTTAATTAAAAGAAGCTTATTGCGAACGATATCTCGGGGCGTCTCGACAATTTGACCACTGAAACATGTAATGTTTACTGCATAAACAGCTACGCACAGAACAAAAACCTCCAATGGATGTTCAATAGACGTCCATCGTGGAGACGCAAAACCTCCATTAGACGCCCACGTAAAATCTTATGGATCTCTAATAGACATACACGGTTCCGCATTTGCTACTTCCATTGGGCATCCATTAGCATAGATGTCATATGGATGTAATAAAGAGTAATTATGCTATTGCTATTGCTATACTTTATGCTATTGCTATTGCTGTACTTAAAAATTGCTATTGCTGTACTTAAAAATTGCTTCTGTGATAGTGAATGATTTTTAATGCATAACAATTTGACGTATACGTTAAGCCGGCGTCTCATGTCGTGGAAACTCATTAACTATTGAGAGTTCTGGCTTCTTTTTGAATAGTTCTAGAGTTCCCGATAGATTAAGCAAATAATTCTGGCCCTTAAAGCGAAAAAATCGCTTGGTGCAAAGTGAGACGCTAACTTCGCTCAGCGCCTCACTTTGTCCTCCGTCGATTTCTCGACGGCTTCTTGTCAGATTTCAAGCGCCCGGGAGTTCTACGATAGTTCTAGTAAGAGTTCTGGCGAAACAAAACTGGTGGTTTTTCAATTTTTAAATAACTTACTACTCGAGGAATAGATCTTAAATATGGACCAAGGTGAGACGCTGGTCGAAATTTCAGGGTTCTGACTGTTCCAAAACAGTTCTCGCGTAGTTTAAACAATTCTAAAAATTTGCTCTTAGCTGTGGTTCATTAAATTATTTATTTATTATTTGTACTACAGAGAAAATAATAACTAACAATGATTATTTTTATTCCACGTAGCGAATAAATTAAGAAAATTATCTAATTAACGTTTATTCTGTTGAAAACGGCTAAGTGCATAAAAGAAACATAAGAGACAGTTGAGTTTTAGTTTAGGATTTCAAAAAATTATCAGATTTGAAAAAGAAACAGTGGCGTACAATTTTTTTCATTAAAAACTTAATATTATTATTTATACGTATGCTTCTGGTAGATTTAAAAATGTATCATCGGTACTAGAAAATTGTTCTTAGTACCACATGTATGGACGCCAAATTTAAATAAAGTGTCTCTCGGCGTTTTCTTAAAATTTTGACATTCGGAAGCGCACCACGCAGGATAAGAGCCCGATCAGCTGATCGGCGTTGGCGCGATGCCGTCGCACCGCGGTTTACTGAGCTTACCGCGAGTAGGTACATGTCGAAAGCGCTTTAATGTGCATAACTGATTGCGTTCGCGATATGATTAAGTGAGTCGCAACAAATGTGCAGATTTACAAATGCTAGAGTGATTGATACAATAATTATTAATACCATGCGTATCGAAATTATTAATAAGTGTCGTGTACATTACAAAAGTATAAAGCGTTAAAGGTAAATATAAAAATGGGCGCGATTTACTGTAAGCAAAATTACCAGCTCGCGCGCAATTATGACCATTAGCGGCGACAAACCGCGCGTCGCTTAAATAAATAATTAAAAATAATTGAAAAAACATCGTTGCTTTGGTTGCACGGCGAATAAGTTGTGTACTCGGTTGTGTACTAAAAATCACGTTTTACATTACATTTAAACCGATCGTTGAGGATATATAAAAGAAGGTACAACTTTTAGCGGGTTTTGTTACCGCTTGGGGGTCGTCGTATTTCTATGTTTGCTTATGTATTATATTATATTTTTCCTCATAGAAATTGAAAAGTATTATTATAATAACGCCAAACTAAGGAAAAATTGGTGCATTAAAATAAAATAAATAAAGTTCTTATTTGCCACGTTATGAAATCGTTATCAGTTATGCTTCAATAATTATAATTTAAAAATTAATTCAGTCAAAGATGGAACAAAAGCGAGTAATATTATATCGCAAAACATTAATTAGATTGTATTTTTTACTATAAAATTTGTAACAAAATTTGTAATAATGTTATAAGAAACATGAAAACTTGAAGTTACGAAATCTTTATTTCAATTTTTTAAGATATCAATATTTTAATGTCACAATCTAATAAAACAATCAGTTAGATAAATATCTATTGTCATATTTGGCACAATTTGTTGATATCACTACTTTTGTAGAGAAGATACTTTTGCAAAGACGATACTTTTGTAAAGAAGATAATTTTGCAGAGAAGATTGAAATTATTTCTCTTGTAGAGAAGATATTTTTGTATGAAAGATAGAAATGTTTTTTTGTAACAAAATATTTCCAACTACTTAAATCATACAGTTCTTATTCGATTTGCACGCATATACTTGGCGTTTTTTGTTACTTTTTTTTTAAGTTATACATCAAAATTAGTCAAAGAATGATTGTCCCATGAGAACGTAAAAATTTTGAACCAGTTATCTCAATCTTTGGACTTTGATCCGATTGAGCATGGAAAAAAACAAAGTGTTGGATCCATTTGAATAAATATAAATATATCAAATAAGGCTGAATTTTATTTAAAAATTAATGAAATATTGTGATAAAGCTTGTTTTAATTGTATTACATATTTAATTGGGTTTACATTTCGTTACCATTATTGCTGTGAAAGATGTGACTATCAAGTATTAATAATAAAAATATAATCTAAAAGATCCTAACTGTATTGTATAATATTATAAATTACATTACTTGTTTTTCTTATACATATAACAAAATGATGGGAGAATTTTAAACGTGCAATTTGTTAAATATAGTAAATATATATAAGATTTAAACAAATTTGTTCACATTATTTTCTTTTATCTCACTCATTTTTATCATAAATTTGTGTTTTTAATGTTACTAGTGTCTTTTTTAAATCCTGTTTTCAAAAATCAAACAAATACTTTTTTGATGAAGAACTTTTGAATGCTACACTTATCTTTAGAACATTAAGTTATATTGATATTGTGTTTATATTGTTATAGGTTGCTATAAAGATAATAGACAAAACAAAACTAAATGAAGAAAACTTAGCAAAAATTTTTCGTGAAGTACACATAATGAAGAGGTTACGACATCCACATATTATAAGACTGTACCAAGTAATGGAAACGGAGAAAATGATATATTTAGTGACAGAATATGCTCCTGGAGGTGAAATATTTGATCATCTTGTTCGAAATGGTAGAATGCCAGAACCAGAAGCACGAAGAATTTTCCGTCAGATTGTACTTGCCGTTCATTATCTGCATCAACAAAGAGTAGTTCATCGAGATCTTAAGGTCTAGCTGTTGTGTTATATCGAAATTAAATGTCCTACAATCTTAATTTAATGAAATTTATTATAAATTGTATGTATAATATTATATATGTATATGTATGCATATTTATATATAATTAGCTTTAGCTTCTTCTTTTTTAGGCTGAAAACTTGTTACTTGATGCAGACAATAATATAAAACTTGCTGATTTTGGCTTTAGTAATGAATATACACCTGGTGTTCCACTTAGTACGTGGTGTGGATCACCACCATATGCTGCACCAGAAATTTTTGAAGGAAAACATTACGATGGTCCAAGAGCTGACGTATGGGTATGTTACTACTTATATATTTCTTTTATTCTAAAACGTATAATTGTATAAATATAACTTTATGTTGGTTACTAAATAAAGCTTATTAATAATGTAATTAAAAATTAAAAATTATCTATGCAATGTTCAAACTCTTTCTTAAAGAACTTTAGAAAATTCCTCAAGTCTCGGAAGGATTTGAGCCCACAGATCAAGCTTATAATCGAAACGTATCTTTAGTTTTATGATCACTGCTGTCCACAATGTAATAAATTACAGTCATAGATCAATCATGTAAAAATGGCCGTTCTCATTGTTTTTGTATTATTTGTACGTGTATTTGGAACAAAATTGTGACTATATTATATTTTGATTGTGATGATATATTTGGATATATTTAAATATGTGCAAAGAATATATATATACTCGTATTCAAAGATATATGCATCAGGAACTTAAAATTAGTATATATAAATTTATACTTTTTATACTTATGAAAACATTATGGATCACAAAAAGATATATGGATTATTAATGTACCTTATTGTACTTATGTTACTATACTGTCAAATATAATCTATAAAATGCAATATATAATATTTCAGAGTCTTGGCGTTGTCTTATATGTATTAGTTTGTGGCGCTCTACCATTTGATGGACCTACAATGCAGTTATTACGATCTGTGGTTGTCTCAGGGAAATTCAGAATACCATTTTTTATGTCTGCAGGTAGATATAAAAAGTTAATTTATTTAATAGTATTTAATTATATTATTTATCATTATTTACTATTATTTAGTAACTTACAGATCATAATGCATTAATTAACCATCAATTTTGACTTTTATTTCTTTGAAATATACATAAAAAGATAAATTGACATATGTGTTTAAGTGTTTTATTCAATGAGTCTTAATATTAAAAAAATTTTAAGCGTTCCGTAATGTGTTACGTAAGTTTTAAAAGTTTTAAAACCACTTAGGGCACTTATAAAGAGTACATTAATTAGCGCAGTATGGAACATGTAGGAAAAAAATAAGTTTTATAGTTCAATACTATTGTTTGGTTTTGTTTTATTTTTATAAGTTTAACTTTTATTTTACTAATATATATTATGTATTAATATTCAAACAATTAAAATTAATATTCAAATTCTCCCGGATAATTATCATTATCCAAGATGTATGGTGTAAACGTTACATAGTCAAATATACATGTCTATTGTGTCTGTGTACATACAAACACAACAGAGGTGTAAATCCAACAGAACAACCTCCATATGATACACCTTAGGTAATACTGATGGTAGGTACTGTAAACTTTGAGTCTCATAACTCAGAAAGTACAATAAAAAAAACTGTATTACAGTGTTTTAAATTCGTATCGACGAGACCTACAACTTTTATCTTAAGAAAATAATCAAGTTTAATTTAAGAAATTAGTTGTCTTTAAAATTCTTTGAGTAAATAATTCTCTGAACGACATCTACAACATGACTTACATTGAAATTATGTGTTTTCCTTCAAACCAAACAACTTTTGTCTAAAGCATTTTTTCTCAATCAAAAATGAAAAAGTTTTGAGTTAATAGTCATAACAGTCATTAAAATTTAGAAGAATCAATTACAATATATAAATTAGTAGGAAGTACATATGATACGTAATATATTATATAATATTTTCAAATAATTTCTAACAAATTTCAAACTCAGTACTACTAATAATACTTTTCATTTTTTTTAGATCCAATTAATATAAATAAAGTTTGTAAGAAATATAAAATAATTACAGTATATTATAATTATAATATTATAATACTATAGTTATCTATTCTAATAAAAATCCATATTAATTATATTAAAAGAGTGAGAACAAGTGTCCATAGGCGAATAGCCCCATTTTTTTCGTATTTCATTTTGGTCACAAAGTAGGTACCAAACGAAAAGTCTTATCAAGCTGATTAGAGATATGTCAGAGTGTACCTATTTAACGTTCCAGAGATATCGGACTCCAAAGGTTAGACTAGGTTCCAGTCCATTCCATTCC
>NW_011967246.1:4382723-4409163 GCF_000949405.1 Vollenhovia emeryi
AAACAAATGGTTGGTGCAGTGAACTCTATACATACTGGAATGAGTGATCTATAGTTCTGGCTGTTGCCGAGAGAGAGGTGCGTTGGGTGAATCCTTGTCTCCTTCTAGTACTACCTGATTGGATAATCGCATATAAGTGACGCCCTTCTTCTCGTCATTTATATGCGACTATCCAATCAGGTAGTACTAGAAGGAGACAAGGATTCACCCAAACGCACCTCTCTCTCGGCAACAGCCAGAACAATAGATCACTCATTCCAGTATGTATAGAGTTCACTGGGTTGGTGTCTATCTAGACCATAGACATATAAAAGATAGACTGCTTCGACGTCAATTCGACGGTGTCGATGTCGATTCGACGTCGACGAATCATTTCTCACTGGGTTATGAGGTAGTGGGGGATGTCCTCTTGAGGGAAAAGGACAACATGAATTTATTTGGGTATCTGTCTTTCTCTAGTGTGTATGAATCACGCCCACTAGAGGAAGACAGATACCCAAATAAATTGATGTTGTCCTTTTCCCTCAGAAGAATGTCCTCACCTAGGATTCCACTACCTCATAAGCAGTCTATCTTTTATATGATATACGTTTCCTCAGAGTCGGACTAGAGTCAGGTCAGAATCGGGTTGGGGTTTGGTGTTTTGGTGTTTACACCACAAGAGCACTCACCTCAACCCGATTCTGACCTGACTCTAGCCCGACTCTGACCCTTGGTGGAAACGTAGTCTATGGTCCAGACGGCTTCATCGCTTATGTCCTGGGAATTTTTGGAACCCAACATCTCTGGAATGTTAAATAGGTACACTCTGAGACTGACATATCTGCGATCATCTTGACGAGACCTTTCGTTTGGTACCTACTTTGTGACCAAAATCAAATGCGAAAAAATGAGGCCGATCTTGTTCTCACTGTTTCTACAACTAATCCTCTGTAGAAAGTAAAATTGATTGATCGTCATAATCAAATGTTATCACTCCTATATAATTGATAATAGTATTTTTGCTTATGGAAACCAATAAAAAGTGTGATAATATTAAGATGGCTCCTGCATAAACCAACTAAAAGTAGAAAAAATTAAAATTTAAGTATGTTGTAGTTGTAAGTTTTATCTATTAGTATGCGAAATTTCAGATCCAGTCGCCAATGAAATAACAGAAAGAAAAAAATATTAAACTTGCACTTTTTAACATTTTAATAAACATCAAGTATCAAGTTACATAATATCAATATTATAATTTTCTACTTAACAAGATATGTGGCAAAGATAAAAAAATATGGAAACACATGTAGAATTGTGAATAAATGAGAGATAAAGTTAGGGGGGAAATTAGAGAACGGATAGATAGGATGAGCAAAGATAGAGAACGATATGAGGTACAAGAAATATTAGGAGGAAAGAAAGTGCTAGAAGCATACAAATGCACGAGAACTTATGAAAAAATAGGAAAGGATAAAGCAGACAAATTTGAAATTAGAATTCTAAAACCCCGTATATATAAAATTTTAGTTTAGGCCATAGTTAAATTTTTTTTAATTTGTTTGCGACATGGAATATCCATCTATTATCTTGTCTTTTTAAATTTTAACTTTACATTTTGTGATCCCAAAAACTCATGTAAGATTCAGCAAAATATGTTAAAAAATATCTGTGCAACAAAGAGTGAACATTATGTTAAATTAATTTTGAAATATATATATTATTTATTGACAGAATTTATGGTGAAATTTTATAAATATTCGAAAAATAAACAGCTTCTTTTAACATTTATTTTAAGCGTTTTTCTTTTTATTTTAATTAAAATTAAGAGAATACACATATATAATGTTATGTAATTTAAATAACATTTTTATTATTTTTATAGATTGCGAAAAATTGATTAGACACATGTTGGTGGTAGAACCAGAGCGCCGTTTAAATATATCTCAAATCTTAGCACATTCATGGATGGACGGAGATGGAGTAATAGAATTAGAACCTGGAGGGTATGTAATGTGACTTGAATATGTTATTTTATATTTTTATAACATAAATAGTAGCGTTTAAAGAAAAAAAGTAGCTTTATAAGTATAATCAAATTTAAAATTTGCCCATGCATGAAATTGTGATGAAAGAGGTGTCTGAATTACATATCCATAAATTGTATATAACAATACAATTGTTATATTAACATGTCCTTTATGTTTAGTGTCAGTAATCATATAAAATAAATGGTATACTAATATAATGAATAATATAAAAATTGTTTAAGAATAGGGAATAATATTAATGCAGCTAAATCAGTTTTTTTAACGATGACTTATCATTGTAAAATTATATCTTTAATCTATTATAATGAAATGTCTTAACATTTTTAATAATTACATTAGAGAAAAACAAGTTAAGAGTAATGATTGGATAACTTTTATTATCAAGAAATAACATATTGATAATTGAGATAAATTTCAATTATTAGTTAACAGGAAGCACAAAGTAATTAAAATAACTATTAATTTTAAACAATTAACAGTTAACTGCAAATAATTACTAAACGCTACCATTTAAAACCTATTTACTGTTTATGAATAAAATTTATGATAATATTTAATCAATATGCATATACAGGATTTCCCACCATAAGTGGTCATCCTTTTTTGTTATTACCAGAAAGGAGATCTAACAAATATAATATCAAATTACATGGTTTGAAAACTGTTATGAATATAGTGATTACTTACAAAAATTATTTGAGCTTATTATGTTTGTACTATTTGTTGTTCTTTTTTAATTTTATATTTTTTTATATATTCTCAGATGTAGCCCTGATGCGAGCATACCAGCACCATTAAATCAATTAGTGATAGAAAATATGTTAAGATTGCCTGGACTCAGTGCAGATACGTTATTACAAGCCATTAAAGGAAATACTTTTGATCATGTATCAGCTATTTATAATTTACTCGTTGATCGATTAGAACCAACAATGCCTAATTTACCCAGTATCCAAAGTATACCAGGTGATTATATGCCAGATGGTGCACATCAATTAGAGAAGGTAAATATAATTCTTTTACAAAAAGCAAATATTTGGCTTATATATCTTTAATTTTAAGTACACATTTTATTTACATAGTAAATTGTATAACCAAAAGTATACTAATAAATTACCTAGAGAAAAGTCCTCTATTATAAGATAGGTTTTTAATTTGAGATAGCAGGTTTTCAACACCCAAATTCAATCACAAATCTTCTTTCTCAACGATTACACAATCTAACAATAAATTTTCCACTAAACAGAGATTTCACTCCAAGGGCAATAAATTCATGGTGAAATCAACAGATGATGTCTATTAATTTAAAGAAACTCCCCGCTATCTCATATTAGCAGCCTATTTCATAATAGGGAACTTTCCTCTATTATTATTGTTGTTATTGTTATTATTGTTATTATATACAAAAGTTTTATTTATATGCTATATAAGAAAGATAGATGTTTAGTAGTTATTAATTAAATCTATTAAGAGCTCAATTGGCTGTTTCTGAGATCCGATTAGTAGTTATCAGTTGAATCTGTTAAGAGCTCAATTGGCTGTTTCTGAGATCCGATAATCTCAGGTACTCACAATTAAGTGGCTTGCACATTGTTGTTACTTACATTTGACGCAAAATACCACTATGTGTGCGTCTTTTAATAGATTCGACTAAAATCTTTTATTTGTTTACATAAAGATAATAAAATGTGATTTATAATTTTTTAATTTTGCAATTTACTATGTAAATAAAGAATTTTAAGTTTATAAATTATTAAAAAAAGAAAGATTATATTTTATTATTTTTTTATATTTAATCATGTGTGTGTTAATAAATTTGTCATATTGTATAGCTGTATCTTTTGTTGGCAGTTTGGTGAAACTGAAGCTGAAACGGAGGAAAAAAGTAGTCTTTATTTGCCATCTGGAACACCTTATCATACAACAAGAAGGCATACAGTTGGTCCTGGTGATGCAGTACACCAGTCTCCTTCGTCATATCCTTATAATCATATGTCAGGCTACCAAACTTTACGGCCTCTTCAGTTTCCTCTTGTTCAATGTAATATGGACCCTCAAGTTTTACCACATACCAATTTACCATTAAATCTTCCCTTAGTCCAACATCAACCGCCACAAAATTTCCAAATAAAGGATCAACATTTATTGAAACCGCCTCCTGTAATGGGTGCCAGTAAGTTTCATCTTATTGCATGGACAATATGTTTAAATAATTTATTTTGGTACAATTATAAATTATTTGTTTAATTTTTTGTTATCTTTTTATTTTTCTTCTTTTAGTTTTTATTTTTCTCCCTCTCTTTTCTTGTATATTTGTGCTTGCATATTATGTAAATACATGTGTTCACACATTTCTAAGTAAAAAATTGTTATTATATAGTTTCATATATTAATATTAACTTTATTTTATTGTATTACTGCGATTGACTTTATACTTCAAAATTTTGATTTTTACTACTTTAAGATTTATATAATTCATAACGCTAGTATAAATATTTTATTTGTTTATTGTATACTGTATATGTTTACAGCTGGAAGCTTTGGTAGAAGAGCTTCAGATGGTGGAGCAAATCTTCATATATTTCATCAACAACACAGTAACACTAATAATGATGAAGATGGTGGCTGGAGTCAGCCTGGTAGTAGGGAACAATTACAGCCGGTAAGTAAATATACAAGACGTTTTAGTGTATTTTAGTTGTAATTCAAGTAATATGAACAAAAATATTATAATAGATGAAGAAATAATAAATAATAAAATAAAATGGGATGATTTGAAAAATGAAACTTACCAAGCAATTCGTCACCAAATGGATTGTGATGTTAACTCTTAGAAATTTACCAAACTTATCAAACGACCCTAGTAACTATTATTTAAAATACGGTTGCTTGCCTCTTCTGATTTGCACGCAACAATTAGTATACTAATTAGATAATTTATATCATTTTTATTTCATTATCATTTGAACAGAATTTTGATAAATAAAAAATTGTTTTATTTGATATCAAGAATCTTTTGGTGATGAAATATTTTGCATGCAATTCTTGGATATCTTGTAATATTTTGTACTGGTCTTCATCTATTATCAAATTGTGTAAAGTAATAGCATACAAATTTTAATTTAAAAAAATCTGCAAACAGTTACAGAGTGGTAGTTCGGGATTAGTACAATGTGCTCAGTCATTAAATGTTGCTGCCAGTACCGCGACTGGAGACGGAAGTAACAACAGCAGTGGTAGTAATAGTGGAAATAGTGATAGAAGAAGAAGGAGTGGCCTTAGCACTGTTATGCAGCGACCAGGTATGATAGTAGTTAAAAGTTGAATAATAAGGCGAGTCCTGTTTTTTTCTCTGTAATTGTTTAACAATTATGATTGTATGGCTTGTAGCATTATTTAATATCTATGTTATTCAAAATTAGCACTTTATTCCAATCTGTATCTTTTCTGTTATCCAATCCATTGCAGGCTATTACTCATTTTTCTCTGTTTACAAATGCTTTCATCTTATAGCAAACAGTTGTACGGAGAAAATTATAATACAATAACATATACTTGAAATAGTGAATAACAATATAGACTGTTACTCTGATGATGATTTATATTGATAATAATAATGTATTAATAATTATAATTAAAAGTAATAACATCAAGCAAATGTACCTTTTAAATCGTACGATTATTATGAAAATTGTATTAATTTGTATTTTAATACAATAAGAAATAATTTCAAGTGAAAAAAGATTAATATTTAAAGAATATATAATTTTATTTAAAACTATTTTCTTATATTGTTTTAAATATATTTATTTACTAAGAAATAATATAAAAAATTGTATTATACCAATTGAGAAAGTATAAAGTTGCATACAAAATTTAATTCTTTTATATTATTATTTGACATACAAAAAAGGAAAGGATTTCAAAACGATTACCAACATTTGTACACAAGCAACAAATATAAATTAATATAGAAGAACATAATTATCTATATTTGGCTGTATGCTCCAAAGCTAGAATACTTATTTTTAGTAACCTAATCACTAGATGGTGCCAGACTAGCAATAGTAAGAGCAAGAGAGAGCGAGTAAAATAACGAGAGCTAGTGATACATTTTGCAAGTAATTTTCATGAATCCAATATGCTAGATCTGTTCTTCTATGTTTGTATATATTTTGTTGATACAAGTGTATCATACATATGGCTATATTGTACATGTAATATTACAGTGCACACATGACTATATTGTACATATAAAATAGTAAAAATAACATTTTGTACACACATCATTATTGATCTTTATAGATATGTCTTGAGGTTTTGATTGATGAGGCTTGTCCTTGAAACCACAATCTGGATAGTCAAAACGTTGGATATAATCTATTAAATAAATAATACATACCATCTGCCAGTTGGGACTTCTAATAATCCTTCCTATTCTTATTAATTATATAGGGTGTTATGTAATACCCTGTATACTGGCAACAATAAACTTTATTCCTCACTTATTTTGAAAAACCTGATGTGCTCGTGAAAATTGATTTGCGCCATTGTTTTAAGCATTCAGAAATCTACAAGAAACACTTTGTCTAGTTTAAAATAATTAAAAATATATTTTGTAAACTAGAGCCTATTAAATACTCTGTATACAGGATGGCCCCAATCGTTCCGGCAAGGCTGTGAGATGTTATAGGAAATTTAATTCTAAACAAAAAAATTTCCTACAAACTTGTAATTTTATAATAGTTTAATTATTAGAAAGCCAATACAAAGATTAGTTGAAATAAAAACATATCGGTAAAACAGACGACCTTAGGATCCCCTTAGGTTCCTTTAAAAACTTAGACATTTTTTACTAGCTCAACCAATTTAATTAAAAAATTTTAATTAAAAATTTTTTTTTATTAAGATTAAGATTAGCAATTAGAATCCATGTTATACAAGGTAAATTTTATTTTGTGGCCCAGCCTGAGAGATGGATTACTAAACAAAATTGTAGCCAACCCGGGAAAAAATGAAAAATCTCGTAATATATGTCCCAATCATGTAATATCTAATTGTATCTTGAGAGATATATTACTCGAAAAAATATAGCTTAAAAATATATTTTTGATATATGATAGAACATATTTACATTTTTTATTATTTATATAATTTGTTTAAATTACTATAATGATTAAAAATAATGCGCGCACGCCCCCCCCCCCCCCACACACACACAAAACACATGCACACACACACACATGCACAAGATTGATTTCATTAAATTTATAAGTTTCTATATTTTTATTGTGCCTATTTTATCTTAATCCTTATTTTTTAGTATTTGCACATTACTTGTATTTTATTGAGTTTTACTTTTGATTTTGCATGTTTTTTGTGTCCACTGCACTTCCGTGCTGTCCTTGGTTGGTAATATGCATGTAGTTATAAATCCGGAACTGGTAATGGAGGTAGAAGCTAGGATGAATAGAGCTTATCTACCACCGCGACTGTTACCACAAACTCACTTTAGAGGACCAACACATCCACATCATAGGAAATCTTCACTATATCATACTAGTACTGGTAATAGAGATTTTTGCACTATTTTAATTTATGAATTTTTTCTTTATAGTTGCAAAATATGATTAAGATTAAAGATTTGTAATTTTAGTACATTTAACGTTATAAATTCTATAATTTATAGAATTTGTTCACAGGGTGTACCAGATCTAACGTGACGCTTGTTATTGGTAGATTGTTGAAGTCATTTTGAGAAAAAATTCTAATAATTAGAATTTTTGTCTCAAAATTATCTCAAGAATCTACCAATGATAAGTGTCACGTCAGGTCAGATACACATTGTATATATATTAAATTTAATTAAAATCACAATAAAAGATATGTATACATATGTATAATTTCATACAGCATCGAGCTTCTACAAAAATTTTGGAAATAATCATAGTTTACAATTTTTACTTTTATAAAATTGTTTGAAAGCGTTTATAAAATATAAAGATATAAAATGTTCTTTATAAGAAATGCATGTTTTGAAATAATAATTTTTGAATGGACATGGAAAAAAATCAGCTGCCACTCGTATGTAATAAAAAATAATTAATAATTATTTTCCAATAATTTTAATCTTTAAATATATGCAATGTAAATGAACATTTTTATATATATTTTGAAAGATTGTAATTCTGATTTAAATGATTTTGAAATGTTTAGTGTATACATAGAAGATAAGACTATCTCTTGCTGATGATTAATAAGGGAAACTATATAACTAATAAGATAGATTAACAGATAGAAGAAATATACTAATTGTAAGACTTCAAATAGAAAGAAAAATGGAGCGTTAAAAAGAAGATAATGGAAGAGGAACATATGAGTAAACTATTACAATGAAGAGACAAACACAAATTGAGTATCAAAGCATTTAATGACTTGGTTGCATTTAAGATCAGAGTGAGTCTAAACACAAGAATAGAAAGTTATAGCAAAATGAACAAAATCGTAATGAAAATAATGGACTGGGTAAATATTTTAAAATACTAAAAATTTAAACATAGTACAGGAAAAAATTAATAATCTACATTAGAAGATAATTATAATATGTTAATAAAATATACCAAAGATGTTTTCTTGGCATCTGGAAAGAGAAATGTCAGAATTTGTTGGAGGACGATTAAGCGTGCAAGTATGAATGAGTTAAGAACATATTGTAAACCAAGTCCACTTCTTGGCTGTAAGCTGAAGTTAATAAGTTATATATACATAATTACTATAATTAAATATGACAGTCTTAGCTTATTAACATTATCATTGTAAATAATACATTTTTACCATTATTTATCATTAATACTTTTTTATTAAATACGAGTAACAGCTAAGTTTTGTCAAAATTGTATGTACGCATACATATACATATATGTACATGGTACGCAGTGTAGCATGTAATACATTTCATACAAAGAAATTTTACAAAAAATTTTTTATAATAGCATCTTTCTGATTTCAAGGAGATAAGAATAATGTTTTTTTTTTTAGCATGACAGAGATATTTTACAATTAAATAATTATTTAGTTATATTCAAATAAATTATGTGTTATTAAGATTTTGTATGCAAACTAGATGTGTATGCAATAAGTTTTATAAAGCTAGATATTTTTTTTAAATTTATACATACATATGTCCGCACATATGCGCTGCACATGCATACGTACATACATACGCAGAAAAATGTACACGCATGTATGTCAAGTTGGAAATATTTCTAATATTTATATTGATTTTAGTAAGTAATAGGGATTCGTATAAGGAACCAAGCAGTCATGTTGCTACTGAAAGATACTCACCTGTTCGACGGGCATCAGAAGGATCAGGTGCTCCTGGGCCAGGCATCCAAGCACTTCAACAAGAATATCAACAGTTACAGAGATTAGCATCACCTTCACATAGCCCTGCAAGTATTCCGGGTTCTCCTGTACACGAAAGAAGTGTAGCAGCAATTACACAAGGTATTCATTTCTTTATATTTTGCTAATTTAATACATAATACGCGCGCACTTTATCATAATTATTTTTACGGATTTCTGGTTTAATAATTATTTAGTAACACTACCTGTTAGACACTGGTTTATTTTTACAATAAATGAGTTTAATGTTGGGCAACAAACAATTTGGTACTTTAAATAGATTTACACATTCTTCTATTATTAATTACAGTATACATATATTCAAATACAATTCACATAATATTTGTGGTTTATCATTATAGAAATATTTTACAGTATGATATATGTATATGAAGAAGCTTTGCAGCAAACTGCATTTCAAAATGTGTTTTCACTTCTGGTTCTTTCCTTATTAAAAGATTTTTCCCACTAATTCATAAACTATTTGTAAATTATTGTATAATATATTACTTATAAGTTAAGTTTGTGCGTATTAACATTGGTAACATAATTTATATCTTACACAAAGCGCGAATTGTAGCGTCAATTCTATGGATTCGCGAGAATGGGACGGAAATAATGACTCGCGCGATTTAGATTAAGATAATCGGTAACTTTCTTTATTTGGCTTACAATACTCGTCTTTCCGGCGGCCGACCAACAACTGACTCCGCGTACATTACGACGGTTACCCCGACCCCGCACGCACGTTACCGGAGCATGTCCGTCTATATCCCAAATATTATGGATCATGCGAACAAAGCGTGATCGGTCGATCTACTCAGTGCTTTGCAAATCCGAATCCCACAGAATTATATATAATTATGTATGAGTATGTCAGATACAAAGAAATTTCTAAGAGAAAAGATTTGAAGTTAATATATTCATGACTTTTTCTGTTTATCAATAATAGGTCTCAGTGGTTTAACTACAACATCAGTAGTACCGGGTAGTATCGTACACGGTACACCGGCGCAGCCACCGGCTACACCTTTAGATTTAAGTCCACTTAGGCATCATAGATCACCTGCCACTACTCCTGTGAGTTACTCCCCCAGCAATAGCCCAGCATTGGATATGATACAAGAAGAACATCCTGTAGAAATATCCAGGGTATGTAACACTGTATTAAACGTGAGTTAGAGTAATTTATTTCAGACGTTCTTAAATATTTCTAATATGTATTGTATTGTTTATATAATCTCACTTAAAATGTGAAATTTTTAATTTTGACATTTGTTTACAGGTACCACCACAAATTTCAGTAACAGACGTTCTCGGGGGGCAAGTGACGTTAATTAGTTGCTCGCCTTCTCCATCTCCATCGCCAGACTCACTCGAAGATGCATTACCTCATTACAACACTCTTCCGAGTTTTATTATTTCAGAGCCATGTGATCCTTCAAGACCTAGTATAACACGCGGTATCGGTAGACCGCACAATACGATACCTACCGAAGTTGAGGTTCCTTTATCCGATGAGTCAAGCAGATTGAATTCCGAAACTATATTAGGTCGTGTAAAACAAATAATAGATGCGAGAGCACCACCGAAAGGTTTTATATTTTCAAGAGAGGAAGTGGAAGGTAGTGGACTTAGTTTAGAATATCCCGGAGGTGTACAAATTGAACTTAGGGTATGCGAATCAGAGGAGAGAGAAGCGAAAGGAATAAAGATGCGTAGGATTAGCGGGGACCAATTGCAATATAGTCAACTTTGTCAGCAATTGATTTCATGTATTACTGTTTGACGACAACCAGCATATAATATAATATGTTTTTATACATTACGTTACATTCCTAGTGTAACATACACTATTCATCACAGTATTGCACACGCTGCATATACACAAATGGTGTTTTCAAATTATCTTTTTCACAGACACATATACAACATATACATACACATACACGCGCGCGCGCACGTGCAATAACATTACTGTGTTATTATTATATTCATGTAACATTCAATGTATTATACGTTTTTTAGTGTTTGTTTTGAGAGATATAAGAGCCACCTTTATAATATGAAATTGTAAATAGGAAAATATTAGTTGTATATTCATACCTTTTAAAACATTGAAATATTATTATATATATATGCATGTTTAATAATTCCAAAAAAAAAATTAACGGATTATTTTCCTTGTTTTTTTAATTGTACCAAACTTACATTTTATCAAGTACTGTTTTAATGAAAAGTTTTAATGAAAATTTTGTGATCATGGAATTGATAATAGCACCCAGTGTAGATGCAAAGAACGAATCATCCATTCACATTTGTTTAATACATGTGCACTAGGTGCTATTCAATTTTCTATCCTATTCGTAATATTTCTCTTCATCATATATGTATAATATTTTTAATGTTAGAGATAACATAGACAAAATTTAAAGTTTTTTAATTTGTATCATTTTTTAGTTACTTGTAGACTTAATTATATAAGGAAATGGGAAATGAGAATATTGTAATTTGTACTAGACAAATATTAACAAACACAGTCCTCTTTCTTTGTGCCACATACAATTTATGAACAGATTTATATAAGATGAATGACCTTACTGTAAATAATTATATTGTGGCGAGATGTCATTATTTACGTTAAACAGAAATAAATGATGACAAAATATGTACATTGAACTGCATTGTATATATTATACAATACAAAAATTCAGTAATTGTATACACTTACTAGTAAATGTTTACATTAAAATTGAAGAAGGTTCAGAAGGTTAAAGAAGATATTGGATAAAAATGAATATGTTTACTATTACTAGTAAATATATACATTTACTAAACAATTCAGTTAAAATATACTGATATAATTTGTGAATTGTAAATCTTGTTGACAAATGGTATATCGATTAAATTACGTGCAATGTGATATATTTTATTAATTAAAATAAACAAAAGCGATTCTTGTTTAAACATCAAACTACTAGTTTCTGTTAAAAAAGTGAAATAGATGTTTAAAGAGATGGTTATTAGTTGATGAGATTCAATGACTATGGTGAAAAAAAGTTTCATATACAGGGTGTACTAAAACCACCGGATATCCTTTTAATCATAGATTCTTTGGAAAATCTCAAGACAAAAATTCTACTACAAAATGTCGAGACTATAATAGTTTTTAAATGATTATATTTCACAAATGATAGGCCTGAGATTTGCCTACATATCCTTGTTTCAACTTAATAGACCTAAAAGTCTTTTATTAAAACCGCGATTTATATAACGTTCGATTTTTTGTAAGACCTTTTGTAGAACTTTGAGAACGCTATACAGAACTCTAGTCAGATCAGCTAGAACTCGTAAAAGAAAATTTTTTCAATAAAATGTAATGTTTAGATATGCTATATTATTGTGGAAATTTGAAAAATAATCAGTTTACAGGAAAATGTGATTAATATTTCGTACAAAAGCCATACGAAAATAGGCAGATCGACGATCTGCGTGCAACTTTGTGTAAACAAATTATTGTTCGAGCACCGGGCTTTCAAAAATGGATTTTTTATTTAAAATTGCCAGAACTGTTGATCTACTTGACACAGAACTGTAGAACTATTGTAAAACTAACCAGAAATCCGAAGAATTTAAACAATTGACTTTTACGATCCGGTGCGCTGCGTAAACTCGGCGCGCCGCCATATTTACAATATCTCGCACACTATTACGTCACTACGCATGCTCGGTCAGTCCGTGCCGCTCCCGTGCAGTGTCAGTTGGTGTCGGTACGACAGGCATTCTAACCCCACAACGCCCACAACTGTCAGATTTTAACGCTTGATAACTTTCTCATCAATGCCGAGCGACGATTTTAATTGCCGCCGTGTCGGCTCAGTGGTCAGTGAGCCGAGTGCCAATAATAAGAATAATTTTAATTGCCGGATCCTTTCGTCTCGTGTTAAAACGCGTCGAGCGAGCATGATTTTGTCGACATGTGAACTGAAGCCCGTATTCTAAATAATTACCCAATAAACAAAGCACGACGGACGTCAATCAAACCGACCGTAGGAAATGGCAAGAATCCCAAACGATTCCGCGCAGCGACCGCGGTATAGTTCAGTGTAATTCATATAGTTGGCGCGAACACGAACGGCAGGTGTATGTGCACATGTACCGACCACACTTGCGAAAGCATCAAACACGAGAACGTACAGAATTAACGAGTCAGACAGGATGTGATTGCGCGAATGACACGCGAGAAGATGTCACGTTTGAAACGCGCCGCCAAGTGACAGCCGAGTAATATTCGCGTCTCGTGACTAGGTATGCCGAGGACGCGCCGTATTGGGGACTTTAGGTGAGGTTATGTCACTCGCGTAGCCCCTCGTTGCCGTCTCGGCAGGCACGAGTCGGCGAAAATATCTCGACACCGCGCTAAAGTACGGCTGATGGCGGAGAACAATCCGTAAACGCTTAAGACTGCCTCGGTCGTAGACGTAGGGCAAGGCAGAGAGAAACGTAAGTCGTATACAATAGCCTTTCACGACTTACGTTTCTCTCTGCCTTGCCCTACGTCTACGACTGAGACAGTCTAAGGTCCCAGTCTACAATAGAGGATTTAAAGCCCTAAGCTTTAAGAAATTGACCAATCACGGTCAAGTACGAGTAGAATACGCGCGATTGTGATTAGTCAATTTCTTAAGGCGAAGGCCCGGTCTACAATGAGTCGTTAGTCGTTAGTCAGAAGTCGCAACTATATGTTGATCCTTTTCCTTTCTGGGTGGAAGAAAAAGGACCGACATATAGTTCCGACTTCTGACTAACGACTAACAACTCATTGTAGACCGGGCGTTAGGGTTTAAATCTCTATTGTAGACTGGGACTTAAGCGTTTACGGATTGTTCTCTGCCATCAGCCTACCTTTCAACAGCGGCGCCGACTCCAATCTGTCACAGGATCGAGTGCCTTTCGCGGCAGCAATGTCGGCGGCATGTCTCTCGTGGTGCTGACCGTGCACAGCAATAAGAATTGAGATGTCACCGTTCCGGAGGAAAAAGTCCGGGAGGTCCTTCCCCGTCAAAGTCTGCACCTTGGACGCAGAGCTCGAATTTAATCTGGAGGTCAGTAAGCAAGTGTCACGATCTTCCATTGAGTTGTGTATCTCGTTGCACTGCCAGCGCATCTCGTAAGTTGAACGAATTTCCTGTGTGTGCAGTGGCGATCAACGGGCAGAGACTTGTTCGATCTGGTGTGCCGCACGATAGGACTGAGGGAGACGTGGTACTTTGGACTTCAATACGAAGATGCCAAGGGTTTTATTTCCTGGTTAAAATTAGACAAGAAAGGTAATTGTAACTCGCCACTTGTTTGTTCAATGAGTCTGGATAGTTGTGATTAATCGTACACTGTTTGTCGTGACAACGCCGAACTGATTGCAGTTCAAGATCAAGGTATTCCGCAGCAACCGACAACGTCGTTCATGTTCTTAGCAAAATTTTATCCCGAGGATGTGTCTGAAGAACTTGTACAAGAAGTTACTCAACATCTGTTCTTCTTACAAGTAAAACAAGCTATATTGTCCATGGATATTTATTGCCCGCCTGAGGCTTCTGTGTTACTCGCCTCTTATGCTGTCCAAGCAAAGGTACATTTTATATAAGCTGAACTATGTGTTTATTATTTATAAGACGTATTATATTTTTGAATGATATAATACGCAGAATGCATTCTAAAAATGTAAATAAACGTATTAGAAACATTCAATATTGTCATCAAGTTAAACACATTTTGTTTGATGATATTAGGTAAAAGGTGAATCAAATCCAAAAACATTGTAACGTGTCTATTAAATAGAATTCTATTTTTAAAGCAACCAGATCTTGGACTTGGTTCACTTTACTTTTGTACGTTTTATATGAATATTGATCTAAAGGCAGCATCAAAAAAGTTAGTTTCTTACAATAATTATGCTCTATGTGTAAGTAAAAAAAATATTTATTTCTATTTTAATTATCAGTACGGCGATTATGATGAGGTTTCGTATCGCCCTGGAATGCTTGCCAGTGAGGACTTGCTTCCACAAAGAGTTATAGATCAATATCAAATGACGCCAGAAATGTGGGAGGACAGGATAAAAATTTGGTACGCCGATCATCGTGGCATGTCTCGAGATGAAGCGGAAATGGAGTATCTTAAAATTGGTCAAGATCTCGATATGTATGGTGTGAATTATTTTCCTATTAGTGTAGGTATATGATATAATAATACCTTAACTGTATCTTTGTGTCTGAGTAATGTTCATTGTGGATTAACTCTAACTTTGGTTTAACTTACTTTTTAACTTTTCCTGGTTGTAAGAAAGCGTTCTTGGAAAAGATTGGAATTAGATGATACAAGGCAAGAAAATTTCTATTGAGATTTTTATTGGCAAAATTTTTTCCCAATGATTACAGCGATACAAGTAATGCATGATTTATGTTCATTTCTGTGAATATAGATTAACTTTAGTCTTGGTTTAATTGGTTTTTCTTTTCTTAACTGAAAATAGATTAAAAAATAAGTTAAACTAAAATTAAAGTTGACCCTTTCAGAACGGAGGCTTTTCCGAAGTAAAAGGTTTGGTCTCTATAGCGACCAGCTCTTCCTAAATAAGTTTAATCTGCGCATTAATTTGAAATCGACATGAATCTGCATTACATCACTATTAGAAAAAAATATTGACGAAAATCTTAATATAGCTTTTCTTGTTTTGTATTATAGAATAAGAAGGAGACAGATCTTTGGCTCGGGGTAACAGCATTAGGCTTGAATATTTATGAAAAGGAGAATAAACTGGCACCGAAGACTACGTTTACATGGTCGGAAATTCGTCATATTAGTTTTGACGACAAGAAGTTCATAATTAAGCCTGTGGAAAAAATATCAGCAAACTTCATGTTCTTCTCACAGAAAACTCGCATGAACAAACTGGTAAAGAAACAGTCAGATGCTAGCAGCTGGGTGAGGGGTTTGATTGCTTTAAAGTTCAACGATCATAATAGTGATACAGCTGCTCACGTATTATTTGTTAAGATCCTAGACTTGTGTATCGGCAATCACGATCTATATATGAGGAGGCGCAAACCGGACTCCATGGAAGTTCAACAAATGAAAGCACAAGCCAAGGAAGAAAAATCCAGGCAAGTAAACGTCCATTCCTTTATAAAACAGTTTGTTTTGTCTTGTGAACATTCTATGTTTGTGAGTGATGTTTCAGAGTGATGTTTGATGAATTTATTAGCCATATTTGATTTTGTAATTAATGTAAATATATTTTGTGAGTAAATACCATTTAATTGGGTCGGCGCGCAGTTTAAACTCAAAAGCAGATGCAAAAATATCGTTAAACTATTTATTGCAATAAATATTATCACATGCCTCAGTGGTCGAATTGGTGAGACACCCGCCTAGAGTGTAGGGAGATCCAAGTTCAAATCCTAGCTGAGGTAATATTTTTCGCACTGAATTTCTTTAATTAGAATTTGGCAGTTGGATCATTTAATAAATTCCTATATTGGTTAATTATTCATTGGCGACAATAAGTTTTTATTCTTGTCAAATACCATTTGATATTTATCCGCTTTATAAAACAGTTATTAATAATTTTTATTCTTAAAAATATAATTTCAAATAATAACAATTTTATAAAATTGTATAAACAGAAAATATTGTACAAAAAAATCGTCTGTCCATAAAAGACAGCATTCTATGAAAACAAAATTATTGTACAAATGTTTCTGGATTTTGAGTGCTTTACTATTCGGCTTTATAAAAATAATCATAACTTTATTAATCTAAGTAAAGAAAATTCTTTTTTAATTTTTTTGATTGACACTGATTTGACTCTTACAGTTAATGTCAATAATCAATCAATAAATAGTATTTTTATGTTAATGTATGCGAGGTAAAATGCTTTGAATAATGTGTAACATTAGACACATCATGAATTAAACAATTATTCTTGTTTTTAATTTGGATACTGATTTATACTTTATAGCTTTATTCATTCAGTTACTGCTATAGTTCTAACAAAATATTTTCTTTTTTTCTGTCGACTTTTTTTTTGTCAATTTTAAAAGGTGACAATTTTAAATATATTTCATATAACGTTTACATATATATTATGTATACAAGATAATAATATGTGAGATTTTCTTCAAAAGTAGGTTCAACATTTAAAAAACACGATAGGAAAATTCATATAAACTTTTCAATCTTATTTCCGAGTTTAGCGAATTTGCTTTTATAGAAGCTCTTATTTATATACCTTTATAGAAGAAGTGTTCAAAATGACTACCTTATATCTCAATATCAGTGTTTTGCCATAATGTAATTATTATGGAATTTCCTCCTTATGGATGACGCAATTATAGCACAATATTTGAGATGTTTTCCTATCGGGGAATATTTATATAATTTTTTAAAATGTTTTGTTAGTACTTAAAAACCATCTTATTAAAGTGGACTTTAGAGATGTGCAAACAAATCACATCAAATCAAGTGAGATTCGGTTCGATACAAATTTGAATATAAATTACGATTTTTCACCTGGAGACACTTACAGAGCATTCAGATTTCCCCCAATTCCCTCTACCAGACTAAAGTGTAACGTTGAAATTATCACTCTATTTATCCTGGAGAGATGTCATCTGGATCCATGAGCTAGATGGAATTTGTGGTGGTAATACACTAAAAAGTATACCAAATACCTCGGAAATTTATTTTGTGCTCTTAGAAATTTTGTAGGTTTTGCTCATCTCATCTGCCCATCCGACAGTTATCCATTGGGTAGAGAATCAGAACACGTATGCATTCAATACAAGTGTTCACTGAGCAGCTAAGTAACAATCAAATGTCATTGATTCTTACCATTGGGTCTAATAAATCACATTCAATTGTTACTTACAATTAATCACTTAGGGAGCAGTTGTGGTATAGTTGTAAATTCATCAATTGATACAAGAGCTGATAAAGAAACATAATGGTAAAAGTTTATTAATAAAATCATTGTTATTTTTCCACGTTAAAATATTCTCTAATTATCTACGTATTAAAATTTAATCTGTATATTAATAATTCTATTTTAACAATTTGATTCGCGCTTTGATTTGGATGGAATTTTATCGATTCGGTTTCATTCGGATTCAAAAAAGGAAATAAAATTTGATGCTATTAGACATAAACAAATTTTTGGTTTGAACATCTCTAGTGGGTCCCATTAAATTATACATATATACATATAAGCGCTATTGGTAAATATCTTTTTTTACTTTTACACATTTTATACGAGACAATATTTTTTTTAATATTTTAAAAGACCATAGTTTAAAAATTCAAGAAAATAAAACTTGCAGAATCTGAATAGACCTTTGCTTAAATAAGATACATACATATAAAATAGAAAAGAAATACACGAGATCTATTCAAAAGATATCTGGACTTGTTTTCCTCAGTTACAGTTTCGATTTGATCATATAATTGGTCTTCTTAATACTTTATTATATTTGGTCTTACTCAAATTGACTAATTTTTTATTTTTTTAATTTAATTTTTTATTATAACAAAATATAAATTATAAATTTTTAAAAATAATTACATAATGTTCTTTTATAAACTTCTTAAACAATAAAAAAATTATAACTTATTATATCAAATCGCAACAGAATTAGTTCACCATGTCGTAAGTTTACTCTGTTGTAAGTATTACAATCAAAGTCCAGATACTTTTTGAACAGTCTGCTATGTATTATATTATTAAGTATACTACGTTTACGGAAATAACATATGCGCTTTCTAATCTGCCAACTAATCTCAAATTGTATCTTATAATCAAATATTTAATCATCTGAATCTCTTTTAAAATATCTATGACCCTTGCCATTTAGGAGGCAAATTGAAAGAAATAAATTAGCACGAGAAAAACAATTAAGAGAAGCAGCAGAAAGGGAAAAGGCTGCGATGGAACAGCGACTTTTGCAATATCAAGAGGAAATAAGACTAGCGAATGAAGCTCTTGTAAGACATGAATAGAAAATGACATAATATATAACATAGAAAAATATAAAACATAGAATTATAAATTTATTTGTATATAAAATGTTTATACTGTGTATCTATTTTACAATTGTTTTTACGTTTTACAGAGAAGATCTGAAGAAACGGCAGATCTTTTAGCTGAGAAAAGTCGTGTGGCAGAAGAAGAAGCAATGCTTTTAAGTCAGAAAGCATCGGAAGCTGAACAAGAAATTACTCGTATACGGCTGAACAACATGAAGACTGAAGAAGAAAAGGTCCATTTAGAACGAAAAACTAGGGAGGCTGAATTATTAACGGAAAGACTGGTTCAAGAATCGGAACGTAGAGCTGCTGAAGCGGAAAAGTTGAAGGATGAGCTATTACGAGCAAGGATCGCAGAAAAAGAAGCTAAAGAAAAATTGTTAGAGTTCCTGAGTAGAAATGCCTACACTGCTACCATAACCGTAAGTACACTTTAACATTTACTACGCACATAAACAGTGCAATTGGAGAAATTGATATATTTTTTATAATACTTAAATCGTTATATATTATGTATATATAAAAGTTTATAAATTGTTTAATTTATCAAAACAGCCTGTGCCAAATCTATTTCCCTCTACGCAAGTGCTTCCATCAGATCTACAAGCAGATCTTCAGACTTTGCAACTAGACGCAGAACCTTTACCACCAGACTTAACATCCTATGATCTTATTGGTGATGGAGATGTTGATCAACTTTCATTAGAGATTGAAAGGGAAAGGAGTGATTATTTGGAGAAGAGTAAACATTTGCAGGAACAATTGCGAGAATTACGTTCCGAAATTGAGGGTCTGAAGGTCGGTGAAAAGCAGTGTGAATTGGATCAGTTGCACGAGGAACAAGTCCGACTCGGCGAGAATAAATACAGTACACTAAAAAAAGTCAAATCTGGATCTACTAAGGCTAGAGTCGCCTTTTTTGAGGAATTGTAATTCTTAAAAGTAGTGTTAGCAAACGTGAATTAATAGAATACTAGTAAAATTCAATTAATACTTAAAAATTAAAAAGATCATACAGATATACATATGCGCATGCACACACACACATACTCACACACCAGAGGGAGGAGCAGCGTATCCACAGACATAATATAGAATACTCAATTGTGCTATATTACAGAGTATTCCATTTCTCGATTAGATTTCTTAATAAATTTGGAACTATCTTATAAAATTTCTGAAGATGTTTCACATATATGTATTGAATATAGAAAATTACATTACATATAAAAACAAGACTGTTCGAAAACATCACTCGCGTGACCTAGTGTATTTTTTATCCTCGTTGCTCACCAAGTGTTAACCACAAATAAAATGATACACTGAGTCACTCGAGTAATGATTTCAAACACTACCTAGACTAAACCAAAAAAAAGACATCTAAAAAATGAATCAGTAATCGAAATCTTTTCACTCTATGGAAAACTCTCTTACTACTGAACTTTACACTCTAATATTCTACCTCTTTAATGATGCTATACTTGTACAAATTTTTTCAGTTTTAAGTTTTTAGTAATAAATTTTTCATTTTCAATAATTCAGGAATGGAACATTCTGTATACATGTACAAAATATGTATATTTTACACTGGTAAAACAATATATAAATATATACAGTAGGATCTCCATAGTCACGGTTTCAGTTATCCGCGGTTCACCATGGTTCTCGCGTACAGACAGTAATACGTTTTATTTTGTTCACGTATGTTCTTTGTATCCAGTCTTTGCACGATCAAGTACTTTAGATATTCTAAACATTCTTGTTCGTTTTTTAAATTAGATATTTATGTACTTTTACATATTTTACATATATATTTGATAGTAATTTTTTTGTTCAATTAAAAATAGTACATACAAATAATTTTAATGGTTATTTTATTACTTGTGGTTTCAGCTATTTGTAATAGACCTTGAAACATATCACCTGCAGATCATTTCTACTATACATATAAATATTCAATTAATTCGCATATGTAAACGTATTACATGTTCGCAAACAAATCAAAATAAATCTATTTTTATATATATATATGTGTATATATGTATATATCTACATTTATACACATGTACATTTTATATTTGTTTTAATATACACTATTTTCTAAAATTGCGATATACCTACATTTTAATATTTACTGTCCATTTATACATATATTTTGTGCACACTTATTAAAAGTAAATTATGTACAACAATACACATAGGAAAATTGTAATATGCAACATTAAAAACAGTTGTAGTTTTGTAAGAGAATAGCAATTGTTATGCTATTACATTGTTACGATTGTGTATAGGAATTAAATGAATTGTAGTGTTTGATGACACAGCTAATAATTAACAAATCACAGTGCCTATATTTTTTATTTACAAAAGTACAATGTGCATATTGCACACATGCGCATACACACGCGCGCACGCGCACAATATATTGACTACACACATTTATCTTAGACATTCATAATTACGTTTGGTACAGGTAGTCAAATGTACAATGTTCTATATATTGTAACAATACTGAATATTATGTACAGTATATGTTTGGAAAGATATTTTTAATTTTTAAAAGTGGATTATAATATCTAAGAATTCTTTATTACCTCACTGTAGCTTCAAGTTAAATCCAATTGTTATTTGTTCATTTTTAATAATTTTATAATAGATTCACAATGTGGATTTTATAACAATGAATAAATATGACTTAAGCATTGGCAGAATTTCAGAAAAATGGAAATAATTTCGAAAATCTGTAAATGTAAGTAAATAATATGATTTAAACATACGTGCATACATACACTTCAATTGCCGAAAAGTGCCTAATTAAATCATACAACCTCTCAAAACTATATAATTTAATGCATATATATATTGTATACATATATATGTATAAATAATGTAATCAATTAATTTAATTATCATACTATGTACATTAATATGACTTATGTTCTAAGGATTGAAGTTAAACACATTTTGATCAGTATTATGAATGACATAAGAAAATATGAATACTATGATTTCGAACTACCATGGTTAGCTTATTTACTTGTTGATGGGTCTTGAAGTGTACAGTCGGGAGCACTGAGGTTGCGACACTTTTTTTTTAATAAGTTTACGAAAGCGCAAAATAATTCAGATCCTGAATATAAACTTATAAAAAAAAAAGTGTCGCAACCTCAGTGCTCCCGACTGTACATTTAGTAAGTTTATATTTTTAATGAAAAATCGGAAGATTAGAAAAATAATGTTACTTGACATTTTTCACAAACTGTTCAATATTCTAAATGAAATTAATAATTAATTTCTGTCGTTTAATGCTCCATTATCTCCGATGAATACGTGTTTATGTGGTGTAATAGTTGCAAATTTACATATTAATTATTGATACCGATTTATCTACCAAATGTTTATATTTTGGAAATAAAATTATCTAAAGCTATTAGAAGCTGTTACATATTTTTAAGAGAAATGTGCCTTGTTATAATAGTTTATTGTGAGTAATTTTAATTTTTTCAGATAGCGTGATATGTACATAGCAGGTAGTTATTCTAACGATAAATACTTAAAATGCATCAGAATTATAATATTTACGAGATTATTTGTTAACAATTCGTATCTAAATTACTTTGATATGCTATTCTGTTCTTTGATAAGGTGTGTTTTATTAGATCGTCATTATTGTAACTGTAATGTGTCTCTATAAAGCCAGATTACTATTTTATCGAAATGTAAGTTTATAAAAATTATTATAAGCATATATTAGTAAAACGTAAAGAGAAGAAGAAGAGCAGATCTATTTTATATATACATATATAATTTATGTGTGTATATATATATTGCCATTTAATGTGCTACAAGTCATAAAAATAAAATGTTGTTTTATAAAAAATCTATTTTATTTACATGTATGTGTACAATATACTAACTGAAAATATATAGAAAATAGCTTTCCTGAAATATGTAACCAGTTCGTAAAATGAATAAAGCCCCCGACTTTGTCTCTCAGTATTTATTATTACATTTAGAACATTATTCCACATGTATGTATATATACACATATGTATATATAAAATTATAAATATTAGACACGTATATTATTCTATATATAGGCGTATTAGATCATCTTCTTTGGCAGGATAATGCGTTACTGGACATCTCTTTTTCATCCGTATTTCTGATAAAATACATTGATAACAGAACACGTAACTATAAAAAAAAGAGACGTAGTTAATTTCTTTTTTTAATAAAATAAAAGAACTTTTATTAGGTACCAAAATATTATCCACTCACCCAGATACCATAAGCACGGTATGTATACGATGAGGTTTACGGCAAAGCGGACAAATACCTTTATATTGTTGCGCTATGTTTGGCACCTATTAAAATAGAGGATTGTATTTTGTTGAGTAATTTAAATAGTCTAATTTTACATAAAGTGATTGTTACGCCAATTTATTTAATGCAGGGTTGAGTAGCGTCTCATTAAAAAGTTATATGATTTTAACTTAACTTAGTTACGTCATAGACTGTTAACTTTTAGTTTAATTTAATTACATTTTATTGGTATTTTTAACTTTTAATTTACGTTTCTTGAAGTTAGCCATGCCATGAACAAAGATACATTGACTGCCTCTACGTTCCAAAATTCAATGCCACCACTAAAAACCTACATTACATGCACTATAGATCTTCAGCGTTGGCAATGAAGCTTAGAACATAGCCATTATGAGGCTTTGTGTAAATCTCTCCGAGATTTTGTGTAACTTTTAATTCAATTGATTTCATTATGGGTTAACCTGTATCTTAACTAAGTTAAAGTTTCAAAGTTAGCTCTTAAGTTAAATCTGTTACCTTTAACTTAACTTAGTTTAAAAAAGACTAACCCAACCCTGATTTAATGTATTTATTGTTACCTTTGGTGGTGGTGGAGCTGGAAGACTCATAATATCCATGTCATAATTTTCCTGGCTCCACCAAGAAAGAAATTGTAAAAAGAAAGCTGCCAGTTCAAGAGATCCAGTGGCAATTCTTTGAAATATATTCCACCCATCACCAATGGTGAACGAATTATATTTTATCTTTCTCAATAATTCGGAGATAGTGAGAGCAGATTGCAGATCAGCGTATGTCAGTGTAACAGATTGCAGCCTCAGCAAAGGCGATGGATACATTGATTTCTCAGACACGTAAAGTATATAATTATATAGTACAAGAGTTTCATATGTTATGAACAGAATTGAGTGTCCTTTAGTAATGCATTTACGAAGAAACCTCTGTCTCCTCTATAATCAATAACATTTAATGTATTAATAATTTACTGCAACACTTTACACGTATTTGAAAATAATGATTATAGATTTGTCTTAAACTTGCCTCCCTTGGTATATTACCATCTGCTTCTTGAAGCTTATATTTTGTACTGAGTTGTGCAAGCTTATTCTTTAAATACGGAAACGTCACAATTAATATTAACGACAATATTTGTTGTTTATATGACAAGTTTTCCTTTAACTTAGAATTAACCACTGTGACACGCTTCAAACCATAAAAGCTTTCAGAAAATGATGCAGCTGAAAATGATATAATAAATATAATCCTTTCTTTTTTCTCGAGAAAAATATTAATACATTATATTGAAGTGTTAAAATGTTTGTGTATACCGTATATTAAAAAGATACTTACAATATCTCCTTAGATAATATCGTTGAAGAAAAACATTAAAAATTAAATAACCTTCATCTGCCCACTCAAGAATATGCCCATATCTCTCAGGATTAAAAGATACAAGAAGCTGCAAGTATCACAGACTCACATGATTAAAAATTCCAAATATACAGAACATAAATATGATTTATACATACAGTAAGGTAAGCAAAATATGATTTATACATACAGTGCTAACAATAAGTGTTTAAACGTAACGAGTAATTACCATTTACAAACGATAAGTTTTCTAAAAAGATCTTTAATTACAAAATATAATTATGTATCTTGTTATATTTTCGTTAATACAAAGATATTTAACGATACATACAGTGATGTATTTGATATAACAAAATAATAATGTATCACAATTAGATAAATGTGTTGTAATAAACACAGTGCGTTTACTAAATTAATTTAAATTAATACTAATTAAATTAAATTTTCAAGTAGTTTTCAAGTATTATACAGTGTGTTACGAATAAAATGCCCATCCGCTCGTATACAAGTGGCTAAACTGAAAAGAAAAGTTATGTACCATTTTGCAAAATTTTCATAGTTATAGAGTAATTAATTAAAACGTCCGAGCGAATAAGAGTCTCATAGCGGTGAGGGACGAGTTGTGAGCATTATCTGAGGCTCGCTACTCGCTGCGTGACTTTATCCACTGCATCGCACCACCTCCCGCTATCGGACGCTCCCCGTTGCTACAAGACTGAACAAATAAGACATTTAACGTGCCTGCCGAGTCCGGCCTAATGCTACGTTCTTATTTATCACTTGAAAACTATTGCAACTTTTACTAAAAGTAGTACACAACTTTTCTTTTCAGTTTAACCCGCTCTACCTATATTCAAGTGGATGGACACCTTATCCGTAACACCCTGTACACAAAAGAAAAAGTGTTATAAGATGTATTTTGAATAATACAATATACCGAAAGAATCTTTTTAAAAGCTGGCTCGAGGGTGGATGCAAGCGATTCCTGCGCAATAATTTCAAAGATAGAAGGCCTGATGTATGTGGTCCCAGTCAGATGAGCACCTTTCTCTGCCATAGTCTGTTTACACGAGAATGTACTTATTAATCTCTCTTAATTAACCAGCATCAACGACTACGTTTCCACCGAGGGTCAGAGTCGGGCTAGAGTCGGGTCAGAATCGGGTTGGGGTGAGCGTTTTTGCGGTGGAAACACCAAACCGGGTCAGAATCGGGTTGGGGTTTGGTGT
>NW_011967246.1:4411244-4417051 GCF_000949405.1 Vollenhovia emeryi
TACATAATGATACTATGAATCATGAATTCTTTATCATAAGAACTATATGTTTAGTATAGAAAACTCACTACGTAACTGCGTGTAGGTACTACTATTACATTGTGATAAAAATTAATTTGTACACCATGAATATAGTTTAGAACTCAATAACGTTTACCAAAGTTGAATATATATATTTTTTTCGGCATATATGTGCGATTAATTTTTATCACAGAGGATTCCAAGTTTCAACAATTTAATATAATATAAATAAAAAAGATTCCCCTTATCTTTAGAAGTTGTGTTGTCATGTCCAATTAATTTACATTATTTTGCAGAAATTATACACATTCTATGATTACTAAAACGAGATGTAAAAAATTTTGGACAATATTTGCAGTTTATTTCAGAAAAACATTAATTTTTATTGAGACGTTATATACCAATATCCTCTTTTAATGTAAATAAAGATTTTTATAGTATAGTTTTTGTAATGTAAACTTTAAATAAAATATCAATGTAAGTATTTATAAATATATATGTATACATATATGTATATCAAATTTGAAATAACGTGAAATTATTTTTTACTTAAACACGTACAAAGTCCGACATTAAAAGAAACTATTTTATTTTGTGTCTTGCTTTATTTCAGTATATTTCTAATAATTCTGTTTTGTATTCACGATTCCTTAAAAATAATCTCATTTGTTATGATATGAGATGTACTATGCATACAATTCAAATAAAATTGTATTAGTTAAATTAAGATGTAGATAAATATCTTATATAGATATATAAGATAAATTAAGACAATTTTGCGTACGTGTTTGTCGTATAATTTAATTTAAAAAAATGCAAATTAAAAGATCTAAAATGTAATACAGAGCATTCTACTAGCAAGTTTATCAGACATCTGACATTTCTTTAATTTCTATAAAGATATACTTGTGGATGTATTCCGATTGATGAAGTAGGAATAATTTTACTTCTATACTCAATGTCAGAAATAGACTTTTTGTATATGGTAAGTGCACATATAGATTACTTACATATGTATGTACCATTTAATAACGTAACTCTTACCGTTAAATAGGATATAGTTCCAATGTGTTTAAAAAGGATAGATGTATTTAAAATCATAGAATAAATTACCACGTAATATATGTGCGCAATCATCAATAAAAAATTTATTTTTTTAGGCCATCAAATTGTAACTTACTATTTTTTCCGTTACTTTTACGTCCATTTCAGGAGCACTTAATTTGTAGAGTTAAATACTGCAAAATTACGTACTACAAGAAATGTTTTCTACAATAAACTTATGGCTTTCATTACAGATTCAATTTTTTTAAGATTTAGTAGAAAGAAAGATGTCTTCAAACACCGAGAATCGATAGAAGAGGAGATAAACAAGTACTTGGGGAAAATCCATGATTTCACGACAAAGATGTTTATTCGGTATTACTGTACAGTTTTTTTCTTTTCTCGTCAAGAATTACCTTCATAACGTGCGTACACGGCGGCACAACAATGATGAATCCTTTGGATGACAAAAAGTTCATCGAAAAATGTACTACGTCACATAGGACACTCTAAGAGAGCGAGTACGTACGTGCATGTATGGTATGCGGGTGGAGCTGTCGTTTTCTTTTTTTTTCAATGTAATTTCAACTTTCAATGTCTTATTCATTCGTTACAATGAAATCCAGTATTTCATAACAATGTGAGTTATACGCTACATGAGACAGTAGGCCATGAAATAATTATAAACAAGCTGAAGGCTTGGACAGGGCCAGAGCGGTCCACACAACGAGACGTGTTATAGTTTTAAATTATTTCTTGTTCATTGCCGTGCCGTCGTGCCCCGCCAAACCATGAAAAATCCGAGCTTTTCTAATGATTTCATGGCATCCCGCGCAACCAGAGACAGTCGCCGCCTTTCCCATTGAGCCAGACGACGCTGCCTTGGCAGTGACGCACTAAAAACTATATCAGCAGTATCTTATGCGGATATCGCGACTTAGAAGGCGAACAAGAGTAGGAAAGCCATCATAAGACAAAATAGACCCATGGCCTCGGACAAGGCAAAGCCCAAGATGGCGTACGAGAATAGTTGTTGTTTCAAGGAAGGATTCCTGGCGTAGCCGATGATCAGCGAACCAAACACGGATCCAATTCCAGCACCTGGAATAGCAATTCATCGACTATTACAGAACGATACTGTTTCTCGTGATAAATGATTTTATTGAGAGTATCGATGTTTGTACCAAGTATGTCGTACGTACAACGCATTATATAATCTATATACATGCATCTTACTTAATAAAAAATATTGGGATGTAAAATCGTCAAATAGTTAAATACGTTTTCTTAAGAGTCGCATGCAGTAAATAAAATTGTATCTTATAGTTTCACTTCCATGAGGAGGGGTGGGTTCCAAGGAATTGAGTTCAAAAGGCAAACAGTATAAGGAACGCTATCATCAGACAAAAGAGGCCCATTGCTTCAGATAGCGCAAATCCAAGGATAGCATAGTTGAAAACTTGCTGCTTTAGGGAGGGATTACGTGCGTAGCCAATTATTAAGGATCCAAAAACCAAACCAATACCAACTCCTATAAAACGTAATTTCTTTAAATAACAAAGTAATAAAACAAAGCAACATGATATAACATATGATTTATTAAATTTACATTAATTCTTCATTAGAAAAAGATTTAATCTATAACATTTCTAACAGTCTGACCAATCTATCATTAAAATCAAGAAAGATAATCAGACTCCAATAATCAAATAAAAAACCGAACAAAGAAATAGGCAATAAGAGTCAACACAAGACGTTATGTATGAAATATATATAATTTAATACATCGAAATATAAACAGTTACGTTAGACGTTTCGATCACACAAAGTGATCCTCTTTAATGACAGTTATACAATAATTTTTCTCATTAATAGAGATGATTTTTAGAATCGATTTAAATTATTCATTAAATTTGTCTCACAGATTTATTACTATACAAGTTCTATCATTATATCTTAAGACTGGTCTTCACAATACGCGGAGTAAGCCCGGAGTAAGAGTAGGAAGTAAGAAAATCGTAACCTTTTCCTTTTGGTACAAGGAAGCTAAAGTACAAGTATGATTTTTAAAATATTTGTAGTATTGACCGACCGCCCTCTGATTCACCGAGAGTGAGCATACGAGCTGAAGTAAGAACGAGACATAAAATTGACTTATTTCCTTCCTCTCACTCTTCCTCTTTATGCCAGGCTTCCATTTATTGCAGGTCAGCTTCACTATTAGCTGTTATTGCAAAAATGTTCTTCAATAATTGATAATCATATACTTTTGCAGATACATACCAGATCCCGCTACTCCCACGGTAGCAGCACCGGCGCCAATAAACTTCGCAGCGGAATCGATGTCACGACTGACTGTGGAAGTTTTGAAGTTGCGCACAATAGGCGACTGTACCAAAGTACACGACACGAATTAGACATCATTAATATCAGCTCATTACTTTTAGATATATTCGTGGCAGAAAATAATTAGGATCTTGTTTTCTCAAGACTTTGTTTTATCATTTTTTTTGTAATATTTAAAGTTTTAGAAACACACAACCGTAAACAAATATCTTTGAAAATGTACAACGTAGTTTTTCACCTCTCGAGCAACCTCACCAACTAAGGATTAATATAGAATACGATAACAAGGATTAATATAGAATATGGTAAAAATATTTAACGATCAATTGACTTATTAATAGTCAACTGAAATGTTTTAACTATCAGTCTGTTAAAGTGGAAATCTGTTTTAAGATGCATATACATGTACATATCAAATGCAAACTATCCAACAGTGATAACTTACAAAATATTCAAATGCCATCGAATTTCTCGCAAATTGACATCTAGTTCTAATATTCAATTAAAGTACTCGCACTTAAGCTCAATATACAATTATCACATAACTTTATCGATCGACTTGAACCACTGGAACAAGCAACAGCGACCTATATATTTTTTTCGTCTCACTAATAAGACACAAAATCTCAAAGTTATTAAAAAATCACGTTGCGAGACTCAAAATCTCTATCTCGAACGGCGACGCTGGTCACTTATGTAACCTTGATCTCGAAAAGTTATGCAATGTGCGTGGAAAAAGGCACTCACCAAACTGACGGGCGTCTGAATTTGATTCTGCTGTAAGTATTGGCTATGACTGATTACAGCACTGCTCAGTGGCCGCAGATAGGTCTTGGTGCCGGAGACCAGCTGCGCCGGGATGGGAAGAGAATCGAGTGTGAGTTTGAGAAAAGATATGTGGAACACAACGGGGTTATTATATAATGCACGCACGCACGCGGAAACTCGTCGCGAGATCGCTCCCGGTCGAGTTTCTTTGCCCCCCTTATTTCTCTTCTTTTTTTTTTCTACTCACGGTGGATTTGGCGACAGGCGCGATGAATCGGCTGCAGGCGTACATGGTGACGTTTGCTGTGATGCGGTGTCTCGCGGGACGCTAAACTCGAGGTACCTGGAAAATGAAAATACACACGGTTACGGAGACCAGCGGCGCGACCTTCGTGGAGCGCCGTGAAGTTAGCCGCGACGAGGCTGCCCACGCGCGCCGTACAATCGTGAACTTGTCCGCTGTCGAGCGTTACGTAACGACCGTGCGACGACCGTAGCCGACGGGTCGCGAGCGAGCGAAGGAGCGGAGGAGCGAGTTGCCGGAGTCGCGGGGCTCGCTTCGGGCGAACCTCGGGCCAGCTTTTTGGGCAGACGCGCGAATGCCGTACGTCGATTAATTTTGACGGTAACGACGACAAATGCCGGACGGCGAACCCGCACCACGTTACGGTAGAAAATGGCCGCTTTCAAGCCTCCGAGCCGCACACAGTTGACCGTAAAACACGACCGATCGAGCGTATATTAGAATCAGCTAGCGTTCTCCGTAAATCCCGACGACGAGGCGCACAAGACGCGAACTTTTTCTCTCACGAGCCACGCGACACAGCATTTGGGATGGGAACGGGACGGCCGCGGAGCGCGGAACGATTTCTACTCACTTGCTAGATAGCAGACGGACACACCAAGGAGCAGTGTCGGAGAGACGGGTAGACGGATCCGAGCCTTGGAATGTTAAGTCGAGTATGAGGGGAAGCGAGCGATTACAAGAGGGGCCCGACTTATCTCGACCGCGGCTACCGACGGAACGAACCGACTTCCGTGCGATGACCTATTCGCTGCTTCCGTGCGCAACCCCGACCACGTTTATCGACCAACCGAATTTAGCCGAGCGACCTCTCGTCCACCGCGAGCGGATCAGTGTAAACTCCCGAAGTGCACCGCATGTTAGACGCCGTGCGAGCAATTCTCATTTTTCTGGCTATAAAATCACGATTGCTCTCGTAACGGTAGAATTTGCGTCATATTGAAGGAGTGGAAGAAATACGGACGAGTTTACGAGTCGTCCTTTAATCTCTCTTTTGACTCTACGTCCGTAGATCGTGAAAGCGACACAGATGAGGGATGTGAACGTAGCCGAAATTTGTTCGATTAATCATGAATTAAGTTTCTCGCTATTAGAAGTCGATATATATTTGCTTTCCTTTAATATTTATAATTTCTATAATGTAGAGTCCTAAATAATCGGAGAAGCGCAATCGGCGTCTCGCTTTCTGATTGGCTGATGTTGAGCCCGTAGTGAATCCTACGTGTAAACTAAAGCCTCGTCTACATGAAAGGCTGATGGCAGACAACTATCCGTGAGTCCCAGTCTACAATAGATGATTTAAGCCCTAAGCTTTAAGAAATTG
>NW_011967246.1:4418664-4456795 GCF_000949405.1 Vollenhovia emeryi
AATTTCTTAAGGCTTAGGGCTTAAATCTCTATTGTAGACTGGGACTTATGCACTTGTGCAAAAGTGTGTGCTCCCCGCTTTACTATGTCTATGACCATAGAGAAGTCTGAGAGCGGCCACGCTGTAGGGTTAACTTTGAACCAATTTTCGCCACCAAAAGTGGATGTAAGAACTACGGAGACACATCCACTTATCGACACAGTCGATAAATATCACTTTTTGGTGCGTGTCTATGCTACATCCACTTTTCGACATTGTCTTAACATCCATGAATTGTGAATATAGCACAGATATACGCCAAAAAGCGATTTATCGACAATGTCGGAAAACGAATATATGGACCAAAAATTAAGTGATTTATTGACAATATCGAAAAGTGGATGTAGCATGGACACGCACCAAAATGTGATATTTATCGATACAGTCGATAAGTGGATGGTATCTTCGTAGTTCTTAGATCCACTTTTGGTGATGAAAATCGATCCCAAGTAAACCCTACGGTGTGATCGCTCTCGGGCTTCTCTCTGCCATGTCTATGGTTTCAGCAATGGGGAATCCCGACTGCCTTCTGTTTTCGCTTATCTCGAAAGATGAGACGACCATTGTTATCCATTGACTCGTCGCTGCTGATGTAGGAAAGACGCAATATCACGCTGATACGCAACGCTTTCTTCCTCCGATTGATATCGTGCAAGAACGTGCTGCATACCACCGCCCAAGATTAATTTCAGGTATATATAAAAACTTTATTTGCCGGCATTTCCGGAGAATTGAACTCCGAGACGGCAGCATAGTACGTACCACAAATTAGTACGTTTATCTTAATATATTTATTCCAATTCAGTTTATGTTCTGTTTATTCAATTTGTTAAGATAAACAAACTCGACACATCGAGCTATTACAGCCAATTTTTTTAATGCATCGTAAGACAACGCCCAACTGAGTCACAGCACACACACACCTTTATCTCCGTGCTTGGTTCGCAAGACGGTACGCACTGGTTTAAAAAGCTATTATCGTTGGTCGTTTATTGTATATTCTTGTCTATATAAATCTTAGTATTATCTTTTTATATCGTTACAGATATTTTGTGTTTCGCGAGAGAACAGCAGCCCAAGCTTGCCAAAATGCATAAATGTTTCTTTGAGCGACGTATAACGCATTATAATAGACAGTGGTATTGTTGTTTATGCGAGACCACGTTACAAAATTTTAAGGAGGCGCAACATCATTCGGAAAATGCTCACTCGACTATTGACACTCAAACGTCTTATTTCCTGAATAAATTTGATACATTAACAATCAAGAACTGCAAAATATTAATATATCACGGTATAGTAATAAGGGACATACAGCAAGATTTATACTTCTGTGTACATTGCCAATGTTTGATATCCACTTTACATAATTGTTACCAACATTTAAAGAAAAAAGCTCACCAAAAGTATATGAGCACCATATCAAAACATTCTACTAATGAACAACAAAACTTACAACACACTACAAATAAACAAAGCAATATTTGTGTTGATGTAAAAAATTCAACTGAAACAAACGTACAATCGATCTGTGAGAACAAGTTAAAAACAGATTCCTCAAATAATTCTGCACAAACAGCAAGTGGAACTATTGCAAGTGTACCTTATGCACTATTGCAGGAAGCTGAAACGTATAAACATTTCTTAATGCAACATACAGTACATTATGGACAATGGTACTGTTGTCTGTGTGAGTGTATGTTTCAAAGCTTGACCGATATGTTGTGTCATTCACAAGAAATTCATCCAGACATTGGTACTCAGATATCAAATTTTCGGGAGAAGTCTAACGAATCAATGAACGAAGGTCTAATTAGTCAAGAACTATCAAATCATGAAGTGGCAATGAAGAATATGCCACAAGATTACTTTTGCGTACCTTGTCAACGTTCTATACCTTCTTTAGATCATTTTCACCAGCATTCAATTGGAAAAATGCATAAACACGCGATCATATCTAATGAAAAATGTATAAATACTAATACTGCACCAGAAGAACCTGCAAATAAACGACAAGATGTGAATAACGATAAGATTGACGATAAAGATATTTCTGTCAATGCATCTAATGAAAATGATTCAATCGGAAGTCTTCCAAGCAACTTTAGAAAAGAAGAGAAAGGCGCAGTCTCCTTAAAGTCTTGCAACGAAAATACTATTACAGCGATACAGTTAAATAATACAAAATTTGATGGAACGTTATGGCCACAATATACATGCACAGAAACTGCGGCGGAGTATACTTGTGATCTATGCAATAAAAGGGTCGAAGAGAACGACATAATAAGTCATGAAATAATAGTACACCAAAGTGGCATGATGTGTTCTATGAGGTACATCCACGATTGGTTGCCTGCAATTAAAGATTTTAATGTCGCTATTCGTTATCCATTATTTAGATGCTCGTTCTGCAATGAGATAATACATGGTGTATTGGCATTGTCAGTACATTTTGTGAAACACGAGCATAAGGAAAATGTTGAATCGTTCATCAACATTAAAAGACGAGATTATGACAGTTGTAAAGACGTACAAATTAATGTTGAGCCTCTAGAATTTTTAAATATAATCTTTTTTGAGAATAATGGCGGGACTCTTCAAGTTAAAGAGCAACCTGTGATGCGCATTAAAAATCATTGTACAACTGGTTACAAAAATTCGATCAAGAAATTGATTTGTTTCGCCTGCTCATATAATGTTAAAAATACCCGCGACGTAATTAACCATTTATGTACAACATTGGAACATTTGGAGCACTTTAAAAGTATTTCTCTTACATACAATTATTTACTTGATATATCGATATCTAAAGAGCATAGTAGTAATGAAGCACGCGAGATAAAGTTTCTAACTTCTAGAGAAGATATATCAATTGACAATGGATCACTCCAAAAACATAATATTAACGAAACGCAAATAAATACAGAACAATGTAATAATCATAACTTGTTATCTACAGTAAATACCAATAATAAAAATGACGGATTGCGTCAAAATAAAGAAAAGACTTCTGGCTTTTTTACATCTTTTGATATATTCACGGAAATTAATACATCAATAAAACATATTAATTTACCACGAGCTGAAAACAATTCTGTAAAGAAGTTGAGTACAGAATTTAATAAAACGAACAATCTGAATCGTTATAATAAAATGTATAAATCAGAATTTCTGGATTTTGAGGAAATTATGTTTGCTTGTAATGAAAGGAAGCTGAAGGAGATGAAACAGAATCTGGAATTTTTTGTTCCCCATTTCGATATAATGCTTTGTCTTGTATGTAATGATCCACAGTTGTGCAACGCGCAGATGATATACGAGCATATAAATAGTGAAGAACACATTACACAATTTGTAAAACTACAGAAGAACAAGGAACACCTTGAACTGTTAAAGGAACTGATGCAACCTATAAATGTTAGATATGCCAGATGTTTCGCTTGCAATAAGGATGTACATGGAAGAAGTAATAATGCATCTAACAGTTTAGATTATAAGTACCATACACATTTTTCTTCGCATAAGAAAGCATTCCTTCGCATTCGTGAACAATTTCTTAATCAGACTGAGCGCATATTGGAAGAATTTCAAAATTTGTGGTACAACATCCAATACTTCGCTTGCGTCAAGTGTGACATGAGATTCAAACAGAAGATAAGTTTTCTGGAACATCTCGATAACGTACAACATAAAAGAGTCTTAAAGAACAAAGATAATTCGATGTTTGATTTCTGCTTAACGTGTGCCACTTTATGGTACAAGAATGAAAATTGCGCTAAAGACTTCTGTACAAGTTATCGAAAACACTGTCAGAAAGAAACACATCGATATTTACAAAAGAGTTACGGTTTTGCAGTTACATCTCTACCGCAGTCTCTGAAAAAATTATTGGAAAATGTCAATAAAACTGCTGCTATTCTATTTGAATCGTCGGACAATGTTTTAAAAAAGGATCATAAGGCGATTCAACTTACAAATGCTTTAAAGCACATTTTCAAGACTCACCGGTTGCCCGTGGAAGTATGTATGTCTGGTTCAAGGGTCACTGGCTTAGCATTGCCACACAGCGACATCGACATATATGTTAACTTCGGTATGTATAAATATTGTCTCTAATATTTATATATTATTATTATACATGTATATGATATTACCTAAACGTTTTAAAAAGCTTCAAACAAGAAACATAGATGGTTACAACAAATTGTTATATCATGAAAGAATTGTTACTATAATTTTCTAATACTTTTAAAGCACTTGAATCAATTTTATAATATATAAAATACAAGTTTATAAGAAAATTATTTGTAGAAGAAAGTTGTAATGTAAAACTTACAAATAAAAAATTTTTATTTGTATTAGGTGACCAATGTACCGAGCCTAAATTGATTAAAAGCAGGAGTAAACAAATTCGAGATTGTTTACGTGCGGACAATGACAATTGGGATATAATGTTAACTTTGGACAATAGCAGGACTCCCTTAATAAATGTAAAGCACAGATTGACAGGATTGCAGTGCGATATCTCATTTATGAATGGCCTGTCCGTGGAAAATTCCCTGTTTATTAAGTACGAACCGTTGTCGTATTTCTAAGGTGTTTAATAAAGTATATTTCTTAATAATTTATTAATTCTAGGTCTTTTAACATGGGGTATCCGCCTTGTCGAAAATTGACGCTGTTTCTGAAAAAGTGGCTCTCAATGGGACATTTGACTGGTTCAACTGGAATAAAAAATTACGCTCTTGTTTGGCTAGTCATCTTTTACCTGCAAATCAAATTTAAAGCGCCAAGTATTGCTACTTTGATCAAAAGCCACAATTGGTCAAAAATTACTTCTGGTAAGTATTAAAATTTTATGTAGCGATATATTGTAGCAGTATAATTTGACAATTCTGATTGAGGGAGATTTCATTTTTATTTATTGTTATTTTCTAGTAAATTGTAATTTCACACATATTCGTATTTTAGGATTGATACAATATTGATACATATCTTATTATATTTTAGAATGGAAAACCGGTGTTGCCAATACTATTCCTATCGATATACCCGAACTACCGATACATGAATTATTAATAGGATTCTTCGAATATTACGAAAGTTTCAATTACGCACGCTTCGTTGTATGTCCATTATTAGGCGAGACGTGCGAGAAGAGAACTTTTGCGGAAGTATCAACATTACCTAATTCTATGGAACATTATATTGCACAATTGAAGAACACGAAACGTGAATTTTTTCGGATTGACTCATCTATGTGCGTTCAAGATCCATTTGACCTCTCGCACAATTTAACGAAGGCTGTGCCAATTTTAACGCTCAAACGATTTAAACAGTATTGTAATGCAAGCTTATCAATATTACGTAATGTTTCGTTAAAGGAAAAAAAATTAAATAACATAGTTTTATAAGTTGCTTTAAGGGGATTAGGCCACCCTGAAAAAATTTTTTTGCCATTTTTTTTATTCGCTTAATTGATAGTCTTAAAAATGACATTTTATTGGTTTGTGCAGTGAATTGAACAATTAAGATATCACTTTCTATCGCTATAAAATATATAATAGATAAATTTGTTACAATTGTATATAGGGTTGCCAGATGCGAAATGACTATTTCCGGGACATTTTTAGGCCACGGCTGAAAAGTAGGTTGTTAGAGTATTTTAGTTAAGTTTTTAATGAATTAGCGACCCATGAGCATATATATATGTGTATATATACATATACCTAGAACCTTACATATTTAGGGATAAAATAAAACAAGTTTTTGTGAAAAAATATAATATTTATTGCTACAGAGTAGTATCGGGCGGACGGCTAAGAGGTGGAGAGGGTACCGCTGTGCACTGGCAATGGCCAAATACATTAATTGGGTATCACTTAGAGACATGAATGTTATGATTTTGTTGAAATTCTGATTTTCCGGAACAGAAGACATCAATTACTGGACACGGGGCAAGCTTAAGAATTCCGGGACTTTCCCGGAAATCCCGGCCATCTGGCAACCCTAATTGTATATAAGTCTAATTACGTCATATACTTTAGTACTTTTTACTTTGTAACTTTATTTCTTATATTTAATCAATATGCATTTATACGAATGTTTTCGTACATTTAAATTAATATAACAATCGATACTTGGATTGTTAACATAAGATGTGATTTAAGAAGCACGCACGCACACACATTAGAAAGAAATTCTAATTTTATATACGCGCGCGCACGAGCATGAGAAAAAGAAAGAAATTAAGGCAATTAACATGTTCATTCGGTTTAGCAGCGCTAAGAATTTTGAATAAAATATTTGTATAAATGTCTCTACTTAATATATTTTTTAAATCTGTGTTTACAAAGACATTCCATGGTTTTAATACACCCTGTATATGACGTACGTTACATTTACGCCAAAGCTTGTGCGCTATCTACGTCTACGACTTACCTCTTGCCGTAAGCGTAAGCTATTACGTTGCTTTGTGCTCCGACCCGAAATTAGAAAATTCTCGGTTTGATCACAGTCTTCGTTCCATATTTATATCGTGTATTTATATTGTGGTTAAGTTAAACATGCCGATCTCGTGCTGCGTTAAGCACTGTAAAAGCAAGTGGACAGCAGGATGTGGAATAAGTTTTTTTAGGTAAGTTATATGCTGTAGCTACTAGAATAAGGTTATATTATGTTCTGTGTATACATATATGCGTGTGTTGGGTGTGCGTAATGACATAGATATAATTACACTATTTATTTCTAATAATTCTGTTTTACTATGATTATATTGTGATATATGACACATTGTTTACAGATTCCCAAAGAAAGATGAGCAGCGGCTGCAACTGTGGATAGTAGCAGTTGGTAGAGGCCCAACGTGGAAACCAACAGCAAATAGTAAAATATGCAGTTTGCATTTTTCAAGTTCCGACATAATTTCCGATTTCGGATATAAAAGCAAGGAAGTGAGGTCTACAGCAGTCCCGTCGCTTGCAGTGTGTACTGACGTAGATGAAGAAAACATGCCAAATGTAATGAAGTTACAGATTCAAGAAATTAACAACGTCTCAGTGTTTCCTCGACCGTATCTGGCATTTTTAATAATGCAGAAAATTTCTTGCGAAAAATATTACCTCAGCCAGGGTGTTTGAACCTGGACCTCCCTACACTCTAGGCGGGCGTCTCGCCAATTCGACCACACCTCAGTGCCAGATATGGTCAAGTAAACACTGACGTTGTTAATTACTACTGGCGACATTGAAGAATATTCTTATTAGTCCAGAAATTCAGCTATAGATTCAAAAATTACAATTATCACTTTATTTACAGGCTCTGGAAAAAAGCGCAAAAGCTTCTGAAATAGTTTCTAAACAAGTTTCTGATCAAAACGCAAATAGTGGTCCAATGGTCGTTGAACAGGTTATTCCTGAACAATACTTAACATGCCAAATGGAAATCTCTTCGGATGAAATTCCTACAACAGACAATCTGCCAAAGGAAATAGAAGCTCTTCACGAAAAAGTTAGCAGACTTTTGCGTCAAGTGAAAACTTTAAAACAAACACTAAGGAGACGCGATCATAAAATAAAGAATATGACGGAGTTATTTAAAACTTTACAAAAAGAGAATTTAATTGACAAACATTCTCTAATGACACTGAAGAATCGATTTGAAGGTAGTGATTGTGAATTATTTGCACAATCACTACCTTCGAACCAATTGAAAAACAAAAATCGAAAAGATTGTGACCATCAATATTCTCATGAATTGAAATAATTTGTTCTTCTGTGCGCTATTACAATTGGAAACAAATAACTTTAAAACATTGAACATAGCCTAGACATAAAGATAATTCTACACGTGAAAAAGTAATTTTGCTCTTGACAAAACTATATGTGAAAATCTTCAATGTAACGTCCCAAGGAGAAATAAAAAGACAAGGTAACGTCAAGTTGATATTAACTAAATTATATCATATTTTAGTGAATATGACATCAAATTGACGCTATTTTGACTTTCCATTTTTTCCTGAGGTTGACCCGTTAGAAATACCGCATAAAATTAAACTTATTATGGCGGTTGTGCGAAAGTATTTTTGACCGTTTGACTTTTTTCATTTGGAAAATTTTATTCCAACGAAATTGCAATGCTTATACGTAAACGGCACGTGAAACAAAACAAATTTTTTCTACAATCAATAATACAGAAAAGCTAGTTTGATTTTTATTATCTACTTCATTTAGACTTTTAAAGTTTGAAAAATACAAGCTGTATCTCGTTTGTTGCTGTCGGTTCCAACTACTGATGTCCATGTCTCATCGGTAGTTATTAAATAAAGTATAGTGTTATTGATTGAAGAAAGCAATTATATATACAAGGTGTCAGTGAATGTTTGGGACTTATTTTTCATGTAGATAGAGCGGACCAAACTGAGTCTATTGCCTATCGTCTATTGCCTGTTGTAAGCGCGCGGCGAGATGTGGCCGGCCCGCGACCGACATTGCTAGGCACGCCGAGTATTGTTTATTATATGTAGCTGTTGCCGTTTTTAATAAACCATTTTCGCGCGCCTAGTAACGTTCCAGCGCGGGCCGGCCGCATCTCGTCGCGCGCTTGCACTGGGAGGCAGGCTAGGCTAAGACGTCGATTTTTTTTTACAATTAATAACTGTAACTATTGCGAAAATTACAAAATGATACAGGATTTTTCGGTTCAGTTTGGTCTGCTCTATCTACAAAAAAAGTCCCACATATTCACTGACACCCTGTATACATGTATACCACATATGTATGTATATGTATATACTATATTATAATTATATTAATTGTAAATATTACTCATACGTACACATTTGTTTTTATTTTCTATCTTACATTTTATATTCTATACATATATTATTATTAATGCTAAAAATTCATCTATTAATTAACAATAATAAAAAATAAATTATAATATATCTACATTATACATTGTTATCATTATTAATAACTCCTGCTATGCACAATCTTTAAGTAAACATTCTTTTACATACATATAGTACAGCCCTATCATTAATGTAATACTTACTGTTCCAGTTCAACCTAATTTACTTTTAACCCTTTGAAGCACAGTGGTAACTCACGTTACCACCTCAACTTCTTTACTTCTTAGCTATTTAATGTATAGTTAACGCATTTAGGTTGAGTTTTTGCATTTTTTTGATATCTTAGCAGTAAAACAAACTGTTGCGAGTGAATGATTCGGTAGTTACCGAACACCCTGTACGTCTTGTCTTCACTTCAACTATCGCTGACCGCAAGAGCTAGCGTTCCAACTTTGCTACGCTTGCTATAGCTTTCAAGACGATACCCATAAAATATTTACTGAAGATTGTGATACCTGATCGAAGAAGGTAGTACTGCGTATAGATCTGTTCTTTGTAGTTTCTACACTATGTTGAACATTCTGCATTTGAGATTAAATGACGAGTAACAACTTGGATAGCCAAATCTATGGACACCAAAGAGCGACTCCAAAAATCTCCATTTTCTGATCCCGCGATACTGAAACTGAAACGTACGCCAGACGATATCTTATGATAAGACCTCAATTACAAAATGTTTAAGTTGAGGTGAGAATTTTCTAGAGATATGGAGGGTCAAAGTGGCGAAATTGAATAATGTGTCAGCTCATACGCTTTGAAGCACGAATTGATATTTCCGTCCAAATTTTTAAGACTTCACATCCAGAAGTTCTATTGACCGACTATTGAAGTCAGATTTTGGAGATTCAAAATGGTTGATTTTAAATGTTTTAATTTCTCCAAGAAATATTTAAATGAAATATCTAGGTCTTTCTACAATCAATAATACAGAAAAGCTAGTTTGATTTTTATCATCTCATTCATTTAGACTTTTAAAGTTTGACCAATACAAGCTGTATTTTATTTGTTGCTGTTGGCTCCAACTACTGATGTCCGTGTCTCATCGGTAGTTATTAAATAAAGTATAGTGTTATTGATTGAAGAAAAAAAGTATATATACAAAGTGTTAGTGAATGTTGGGACTTATTTTTCATGTAGATAGAGCGGACCAAACTGAGTCTATTGCCTGTCGTTTATTGCCTATTGTAAGCGCGCGGCGAGGTGTTATATAACATTTACATTATTGAATAGGACATTATAATATCGATGTTACGTAACTGTTACTTGGTGTTTACTGGGTAATGTAATCTATTATTTTAATTTTCATAATTGAACGGTATTTTGTCGACGTTCTTCATTTTGAAAGTTTTATAAGAACTAAGAAAACTTTCTCAAGCGTAATTAGGCTCGAATTTTTTTTGTCACTTTGTGGGCCAAAAGTGAAAATAACCCAAATGGAATCTGATACCCAATTTCAATAAATTCAACGCCGACTTTTTAAAGCTGTGGTTCAAAGGTCAATGTAAAGTATCAAAATTAATTTTTTTGCTATGAATTTTTGAGACTGAACTTTCCGAGAAATTCACGGGGCAAACAAGTCAATTTTTCGGTGAGCGAGAAACCGGTTTTCACCGAGTTTTCCTCAAAGTTTCTAAAGTTTCACCGCTCCTTTGATCCCGTACTCGACATCGATCGCCGCGACGAAACGTTAATTCGAACGTACTGTTCAACGTGTCGCAGTTACAAAATGTTTTTCGAATCGTAATACACCAGCGAGTTACTCTCCGCTCTTCCATGGTGTTTCTATTTATTCCGTCTCGTATCGAACCGGTGCGCGTTAGGTGGGAAAAACCGTGCGGCGGGAGCCTCTAGACCCGTACCGTGTAAAGACGTAAATATACGTCCGCAGGGCGAGGGGGGGTGGGGAGGGCCGGGGGGCCAAGCGACCACAGGCGACCCGAGGGTCAGGCGTGCAGACGCATCAAGGTGCCTGTATTTGCCTGCGACCTCGACCCGCGACGGCGCGCCGTGGGATACAACACGGTCATACGCGGTGCACAGTGGCGCACGGTGCACGCCGCACACCGCGTCGGGCCTACGTTCACGTTGGTCGTACGGCGTCGCGTTCGGTATTTTTCCGATCCTTCGCTCCGCGACCCGCGACCAGCGGATCAGCCAGCTCGCGATCTCCCACGACCGACGACGACGACGGCCGCATCGTCCGGCGTCCGGAATCGCCGGGCGATTCCGTCATTGCGTGTTGTTGCACTTGCGCGCTCGCGCCCACAGGTCCCCGTCATGTCGCCCGCGAGATAATGCCGTGGTCACTTCTCGTCGGTCGTGCTCGAACGCCGGACGAGGACGAGGACGAGAGCGAGAGCGACGAGGTTAGGCGCGCGCGATTTATATCAATCTCCGATCGACGTGTCGGACGCGAACGCAAATGGCGGCCGCTGTCGAAGAGGACGTGTCCGCGCTCGGCGAGCGGGTCGACGAGCTGAGCGTCTCCGCGGCGGAGGACGAGACGGCGACGACGACGACAACGACGACAACGGCGACGGCAAGGAGGGCCGATGGCAACGACGCGGATGTCACAGCGAGATGCGAACCGCGGCTCTGGGGCTTCGAGACGCGAGAGCTTTACAAGCTCGCGCACAACTTTTACAAAGGTAAGCGGGCTCGGGGTTGACGCGCAACACCTCGGCCGCTTCGATCGCCCCGGCGCAACGCGAAACCGCACTTCGCATTTACTTAGATCGTAGATCAAGTCCAACTACTTTCGTTAAAGATTCTTTATGCAGAAATTTTGTATGTGTGTATGTCGTATGTATATTCTTTGTTTTAAATCAAATAATGAAGTATATCGTTCACACCGTCAAACGTGAAATAAGGATTTTGTACATTTTTATAAAATATCGGCTCGTTATATCTGTAGGTTACAACTTGTGATTGAATTTCACGCCGACTGCTGCTTCGACCATTCGCCACTGTTTCTTTGAACGTCTATGAGTTCCGGCTGTTTTAGAATATTAAGAATCTTTTGCCGTTTGTGTAAGGGGGCAAAGTACAACTGCTGATGGCAGAGATAGTCCAGGGACAAGCAAATGTTACAACACAAACAACCTAGGGCGATGTTTAAATGATTGGTATTGGCGCGAGGACATGCGCGACACATAAAATGCGAGGTGACTGGCAAGAGGCACGAAAGGACGGAGAGTTTGTTATGAGCCAGTGTGATAGAAGGTTGAATTTCGAGTCTGAGTGTTGTGTAAAAGTAGACGAGGAACTGTCTGGACGAGGGACTGTTGGAGAAATTGATTGTTAATTAACAAGTTAGCTTGTGCGTTTGCTTGAGCTGATATTATTTGCGGACGGCGAACAATTTATCTCGATACCTTTGTATGTGTCAATCGGACCGAGTTCACTTTGAACTTTCATATGACTTTTCCCTGAATTGAAGAGTTTGCTTTATTTAAGTTTACGCCCTAATTCAATCTACTTCTATAAACCTGACACAAGTGTTTTTCTTATTTTATATATCGTACTTTGCCACTGTTGATTTTTACAACGAAGGAAGACGAATGAATTCAGACAGAGACTTCATTTTAAATGTTATATATTAAAGCTAGTAATACAACTAAAGCTTCTTTCATTTGTCCAGTAACAGCCAATTTTAAATGCTATATTTTGTAACTGTATAAATTTTTGCGAGCACTTTATGATTTATTAAATGCATTTGTAAAAGTTTTTATATGAAATAACGTATATGACTTTCTATGTACAAGTTTGTATACGTATAAAATGTGCATGCAACAATAATCAGTTGTCACAACAATGTTTTATCTTGATAAATGGAATACGACTCTGCTGTAAATATCGACAGATGTAAATATATTCAAGCGTTAAAAGAATATGCATATCTTAATACTGTAAATTTAAGATGTGTGAAGTAAATAAGTTACATTTAAGATGTATCGACGAAACTGTTGCTGAAAGATTTCATTTTATTTCATTTAGAGAAAGAGGGCAAAGCTGTCCATCTGTCTTACGAGGATAAACTGAAACTAGTGGCGTTCACGCAACAAGTAACGCATGGAAAGTGCACAGCCGAGAATGCATCGCCGTTAGGCGTCCTGGACATGATCGGAAGGGACAGGCGTTTGGCATGGCAAAATTTGGGCGATATATCGAAGGAGCAGGCGATGGAAGGGTTCATAGTATTACTGGACAAACTTTGTCCTTTATTCAGAACTGTAGTCGAGGCACAAAAACGGGATTTCGAAGAGAAGCAACGTCTCAAGCGAGAGGAAGAGGCGAAAAGGCTGGAGGAAGAAAAGAAATTGAAGGAACTAGAGGAGGAGAGGAAGAAGCAAGAAGAGGAGCGACTGAAGGAGGAAACTCAGAGGAGGCAGATTCAAGATGCTTTGAATCAGCAAACGTATTATCAGTTTAAAGTATACGCCGAGCAGCAGTACCCTGGCAATCCAGAGCAGCAGGGCGTCTTGATCAGGCAATTGCAGGAGCAACATTATCATCAGTACATGCAGCAACTTCACCAAAACCAGCTGGTTATCGAAGACCAGACCGAGAAGGAAGAGGAGGAGGAGGAAAAGGAAAAGAAGACGAAGAAGAAGAGCATCCAATCGGAGAGTGCAACGTGCAAAAACGACGACGACAACGACGACGACGACGACAATGACGAAGGCAACAATAAAGATAACACGAATGAAAATGTGGATGATGATGATTCGGAGTTTGAGGACTGGCCGCCCATCACTCCCGCAGAGATGTGGACGAGGAAAGGCGTGGAGGAATTTAAGCAGACCATCAGAAGGGAAACGGGCGACGCGGTCATCAAGGTCGGCCACGGCGAGACTGTCACGGTGCGAGTACCGACGCACGAGGATGGTACGTGCCTGTTCTGGGAATTTGCGACGGACGGTTACGACATTGGCTTTGGGGTTTACTTCGAATGGTCCAAACCGGAGACGAATCAGGTATCCGTGTACATAAGCGAATCCGAAGAGGACGACGACGAGGAAGAATACGAACAGCGGGAGGACCTGGAGAGTGGAGCGGTGAACGGTAACGCTCGACCTGAACGTAGAACGGCCACTCCGCCTATAAGTGTCATAGTACCTGTGAGTATTCAAATAACATTTGCATTCATTTGCGAATTAAATTGCAACTGTATATTAAATAATTATTAAATACATTTAATAATTATTGTTTTAATACAATTAATATTTCTTTATACGTCACTGAAAAGAATCACATTAGCTGATCGAAACGTTTGACCATTGTGAATGTTATTTATACATTAAACTTTCGTATTCCGCATCCAACATCCTGCGTCGGCTCTTGCTGCCTTCCTTAATTTTGTTTATTTGAATTAAATTGCATAATTTAAATTTAAGTTGCACAAGAGTTTTATGCTAATATGTTATTTCTTTTAATCGTTTAAAGGTATATAGGAGAGACTCTCAGGAGGAGATTTATGCTGGAAGTCATCAATACCCGGGCGAGGTAAAAGCATAAGAAACTTTTCTGCGGTATATTATTTAATCGCACGTGTGTGTGTGCACGTGCATACGTGTTTCGCCGAGGATAATTAATTATTTATCGCCGTTACTGTTCTGCTTGCAGGGAGTATATCTTCTAAAGTTCGACAACTCGTATTCGCTTTGGCGGAGTAAAACGCTTTACTACCGAGTGTACTACACGCGGCAGGGTTTCACGAAGAATAATAATTAGTCTTTACGTTACATATCGCGACGATATGTATGAGTGTATGTTGTTTGTTGAGCACTAGCCTGGATATAACCGTCTACTGATAACGCTAGTCCAACTGAATAAAGAGTCCTATCTGTCCTATCTGTTTGGTTCGCGCAAAAGCGACGAAACTGTTCACATACAAAGAAAATATATTTATTATATAGTTAAGTATGTAAGAAGACGGTACGTTCTAAAGTGGCAAAAGTGTGTGCGCGGGGAGAAAACGGATTCTAAACTGTCCTCGAAAGGCGAGAACCCCCGTGAGGCGTGTGCGTCGTATGTAAATTGACGGATCGGCTCTTTTATGTGCATAATATTGCACACCTGCGGCGGCTCTCGCATTACACCATCCCTCGACGCAGGCGGCATCGTCCCTTCGCGATTTCCGACGAAATTTTCGAAACGTTCTTATACGGCGCGCAAATCTTTATATACATAAACGATGATCTCCGTTTTAAAGCGAAGGATTAAGTGTATACACGCACGTTGTATATCTGTATTATCTATGTGAATACTGGCTTGTGGAATGTTTTTTGCAACTCGATGTTATACAGACTTTTATCACCTGGCTGAATTCTTGTCATAGCTTTTATTAAAATCATCTTATTTTTCTTTAAATACAGCAGCAGAGTACAGTGCGCATTTCGTGTTTTATTCGCATTGTATCGACAAAGCTCGTCCCCTTTTCTTCCATTTTTTGGTAACATTTATTACTCTATGTAGCCATATTGTTTTTACAGCAATATCGTGCCATTTATATTATCCATGATTGATAATGGTAATGATAATAATAATAATACTAATGAGAATAGTATATATCCTGTTACACATCCAACTACAGACGACTTACACTAACGGGTATGCGTGCGTGTTTGCGCTCTTATCGTATTTCCATTTTATCACGTGTTTAGCTTCGACCTATAATGACATTTAATTAGAAGAGCACTTTTTTGAGACGGCATGAGTTTTGTATCGTTAATTTGTTTGAAGACAGCAAAATCGATTTCCGTTATGCGCGCCCTACACGTTTACCTGGATTGTCCGCGAGTGATTAAACAAGCACCAATTAAACGACGGAATTACCAATTAGCTTGATTATACTTGGTTCGTAACGCGACAGCTATACGTATGTAATGTACACACTCGTGTAACAGCCTACTCAACAAGCGTACTCCCTCTACTCGGCCCCCAATTGCGTCAAGTGCTTCGCTAAAAAAATATGGGCTTCGTTGTACGAACATTCTCGGTAAGAAAGCTACTCGACGCCTTTTCCTCGTTTTTCCCTCGACTCCTTTTGCCCCTGGATCGTACGGCGGACATCGTTTGCTCGAGTACGCAGATCGATCTTGATTTTCTGAAACCTTGGCTCGCGAACGTGTCGTCGCGTTTTTGACAAGGAAAATTTTCAAGCGGTTCGCTCGCTACACGTGATATTGGCAGTCGACGAATCCCAAAGTTTTACCTCCAACTTCCTCACTCGGAATTTTTAAGCTCCCGTTTTCCGCGTCTACCATTGTCGCCTGAAGATCGCCTAAACGCGACAGTACAAATAACGATCTTCGAATATACGCTACGCCGGGAACTAAACGCTATTTCCTCGTCAGACTCGTGGTCCTGAGATTCTCGTCGCGGCCTGAGGCCGTCAGGTGTGTGTTCGGGCTCTCCACCTAGTTTCAGCCTCGAGAATCGGACGTATAAATCGTGATTATAGAAATCACTTTGGAACATTTCTAGAAAATTTTCAGGTACGTACCGATCTTGTTTTTTTGGACACGTGTGCTTAGAATACCGAGTGTAAATTCGAGTCCAAAGTCTCTCGATACTTTTGACTTCTTTTTAATTGTTTTTATATATCACATTTGATCGTCGTGTCTTTAATCAGTGTCTCGGGCTGAAACAATCCGGTAAAAAATTTTTCATATAGAAACATATATAAATTATATGTAAAATATGTTCATATATGTTTTTTTCTGCAACATGTTAATAGTATATGCTGGCAGATTTGCAGCAAATTTAATTCCACAACAAAACCAAAGCCATTTGTATCCGTATTAAGCTTGTATTCTATCCCCGGTAAAAAATGTTTCATGCATGAGCATGCATAAATTTACAGTATTATATAAAATTATACATCCAATATATCTATACATATTTTTACATTGTATATTTCTATATAATTTTATAGATTTATACATGCTTCTATATGTGTAAAGAATTTTTTAAAAAATTGCTTATTTATAATTACCTATAACTTTGTAGAATTGTATACAATTATATGTATATAATTATAATAAGCAATTTTTCACATTAAAAAATGCTTCATATAAAAGCACGTATAAATCTATAAAATTACACAGAACTGTATAGAATTATATAAAATTATATAGAAATATACAATATAAAAATGTGGACATATTTTTTATGTACAATTTTATATATTTATTCATGTACACGCATGAAAAATGTTTTACCGGGTCGACAGAGCCTGCTGACATGATTTGAACATACAATAGTTAAGATAATTATTAATCAATAATTAAAATAGTAACAAAATTGTCAATTTTTTTACGATAGATTGACGGTAAATCTCAACGAACATACAGGGGTATTCGAAAAGAATACACTTTCACAGAAAATGACTCGAATAAAAGTGGCAGGGGTCATGAAGTACTATCTTTTTAGTGACCATGAAATTGTCCTTGAACTTGACCTTGATGTTATGTAACTATTGGTTGATTTCTGAAAATTTGTCGGTTGAATTTCCGAACACCCTGTATATTCCATTCCACGATAGAAATTATGCAAAAGAATGAAAAATACATATGACATACTTTATATATAATTATATATTGTATATTTTTGTCTGAAAAATTTTTTACTTGTGATTAAGTTATCACTATTCGTCGTGACGCATCATTCGAGTCTTTAACGCGGACGTAATATCTACACAGGGTGTCCCAAGCCTCTTTCAAATCGATCGCGGGTGTAAATAAAAGAATGCGCCTAAGGACACTCTGTGTATCTATAAAGCAGCCTCGAAGCAATGATTTAAGGGCGGCTTTGAGAAAATTTTGATTAATGTAATCGCTGATTACCGCTTGGTCAATAATGCCGGTAATAATGTAAAATTGTCAATTTTTGTTGTTCGTACATGGAAAAAATAGGGGAAATAAATAAATTCGTAGAATTACGGAAATTTTGTCGGACACAATTCCTCGTTGATTAGATTAATTGCCGATCAAGTTAACAATAAGTTTAATCGAAGTTGCTTTAAAACTCTAGACTCGCGTTAATTCCTGCACGACGCTGCTCTTTTTTTTTAGCCTTAAGATTACAAATTCAAAGTATACGTATAAACACGACGAAGGCATATGTCGGTAAAACATGTGCGTGCATGCGCGCGCGCGTGTATGTATGTGTCTGTGTGTGTGTGTTTTTGTGCGTGTGTGTTGAGCATGTGCTGCGCGCCGACTTTTTGCAATTGAACGTATGTATTTATCAAAAACTCGGCGCGTCCTCCTGGTCACCACGTGCGCTCGCACTTGACATTAATAACCGCGTGCAGTTACTTGAGCTATCGCTTAACGGGTTACTTAGTTCAGATTTACCCTTGCTTTATCCTATCCGTAGAAAAATGCGCAACTTAGAATCGCTCGACGGATCTACACTTGTCTACGCGTAAAATAGTTTTACAATGAACGGACAACCGCGAGAAAAGTAGACGTCTCGAAAAGAATTGCCAGTAAAATTCGTTCTACGATATCGAGCTCTTTATCTTAAGCCTCTCGGACTTTAAATAACCAAATTTTTTTCTCAATACGAAATAATTAAGCCAATACGGTCCGAGCAGAATGTAGGTGGCCTAAAAGTTAATTGTGTGAAATTTTTCCCTCGGTATTATTGTCTCTTTTACGAGCATTATATTGCTAAATTTAAAAAATTTAACTTTTCTTTTTTAACTTTTGTTTGATAAACTTTTCGAAAAAAAAGAAAAAATTGTAATTTCCCAGAACGAATTTTCGTTAACCCTTATCGTTTTATCTATTTTCCATAAGCTGTGCGTGGCATAGCATGTACGCGAACTTAAATACAAGTTGTAACAAGTAGTAACAATTAGTGGAGTCTTCGAATCGTCGTTTATATTTAAATGTGACAACAAAGACGCGTGAGAAAACTGAAAATATGAATATCGCTACGTATCCAGTATGCTCTTAGCTGCCAGAATTTTAGTTTATACCCACTTGCAAAGTTAAATATAAACGAACAACTCGAAGAGATACAAATATTATTAACTAATTTTTATGATTCTAATAAACTGTTACAATTAATTAATAAAAGAGTACGTAACAACATGGAACATTGAATTCCTTCAAAATCGTATGCCAAATCGGAACATATTTAATACGAATAAATCAGCCGTATTCGTTTGAAATATATACAAAATATTCCTAAATCATGTAATATTTATAAAAAATATAGGTAATACATTTAAACCTAAAACTTCATTAAACGATAATCTAAGAATCATCAATAAACGGTAATTTAAGAAAAAAAAAAACATTACTTACGGCTGCAACTCGTGACAGCTCGCGTACGTAATTGACTCTTGACATTTTGTAACAGCGTATATGCCTAATTGTAAATTGCGCGTAACTTTCAAATTGGCTTGGCTAAAATAGCGAGGCACATTATCCCGAAAAATTAATTGTACATGAACTCACTCCCGAAATGCTATATCGTCGCTTTGTTTGGCGCGCCCTGCCCGGCAATCTAGTTTCTATATGCTTTAGTTATTACTATATTACGCTCCGTATTATCAGCGTGCATTTAACGTTAAATGTAATTATATCTGATGAAACGTAGTTCAACTTAAAATTTCAAAGTTAAGAGAGCGAGACGGGCAGGGGGAAGAGACAAAGGGGCGAATGAAGAGACAATAAAAAGAAAAGACGAGACGGAACAATTTGAAGAGGAAGAAGAGGATGAGTAGAAAGAGAGAGGAAGGGGGAGCGAAAGAAGGAGAGAGGGAGAGGAAGATTGACATCCGGAGGACAGAAAACATTAATATACTGAATAGAGATAATATGAGCAAATTAAATTAAGTTTTGAATAAATTTAGGATAAGTTTAAATTAAACTAGATGTACGAACATACGTAATTGTAACCCTAAGGAAGACAATGAATACATACATATTATTTTTATATTTAATTTTAATAAAATTTACTATGTTTTATCACTTTTTTCTTATTTCAAAATTAAAATTAAGTATGCTATCAAAACTTTTCTCAAATGGAATGTATTGCGAAAATGAGGTATACTAAGATTTTTGTGATTAAACGTTACATTCGTTGTCTTGCGAAAAAAATTGTAAATTGAATCATTAAGTGTCTCGACGGTCACAAACCCCCGTTTACTTGTCTCTGTACTTCTTAGTTTCAGATTTTGCTCAAATTTATAACACGAAAGTTCTTTTTAGAGAGATTACCGAATATATAAATCAATGTTAAAATTAAAAAGCCATGGTGGATACGTAAATTGTTTTCAACAAATTCATTTTCCATCTTTCTGGTCTCCAATAATGATGATTATGATATAAATCTAGTAAAGTCATTATTAATCCTAATTTATGAATTTCTTAAAATTATATAATTTTAGTAATACATTTAGGGACTTCCGATTCGACATTGCTTCGACATCGATCGACGAGTCATTTCTCGCTGGGAATGGCATATAAAATTATTAATAAAATTTTATCCTGCATTCTGATATGAATCATAGATTAAAATTGGCTGGAGTTCTGAAATGATGATAGTTGGTATTTAACGCTGAATGCACGTGTACACGATCATTTTTCAAACTTCTTCGATGACCGATTGTCAAATTCCTAAAATGCGTGTAATATCATGGTCCTCTTTCGAGAGTGCCTTTAAGCGAAGGCGCTAGGGGCAATAGCCCGCATTCCTTTGAAAAATTGCATGACCCGTTTGCGTATCTGGTTAATTCGTGAAGTAGTAGGACGGATACTTACGATACAAGTAGCATGGAACAAAGGAGTAACGATTTAAGGCTGAGTCATGCCGACAGTTCGGTTTACCTAAATCCTCAGTGACTCCTTGTTCTAATTAGATTATAGTCCCATTTATAATATTGTAGACAGGGAAGGAAAACTAGCAATCTTATCTAATAGTGAGTTGCATCAATGCAACGATCTGGATCAATTAACTTCCGAGTTAACAATCTGCTGTTCCTTTCTGAAGCACATGCCTATTCATCAAGATACTCTTGAGATCATACATTGTAGACTCTGCAATATTGTTGCGCGAGGTCGAGACCGTTTTGTTTTATAGAATTATCCAGGTATCAATAGTTTCTGATGTTGTTATATTGCATCGTTTTGTAAACTCAGGAATTGTGATAAGATGGAAAGATATTTTTCACTCCACATTTAAGTATCGTAATTTCACGGCAATTTAGAGAAACATTTATACAGCAGAGGCATTAACCGTAGCCACGTCTAATCGAGACCGATGCAATTGACATCCCGAGAATCGCGCTCGTTACAATGACGTCTCGATGCTGAAATTTGTCCGTTTGGCGTTCTCCATTCTATAATCTTCCACCCTGCCTGTAAAGCTTCTCCGGAAGTTCCTGTCGAGACGGGCAACCTTCGGACGTCTCTCGGTGAGCGATCTGGTCAAACCGGCTGCCTGGCGTCTTCTATGCGACAAGTACCTTGAATTAGTCGGATGACTCTCGCGAGATCTGTCGTCGTACTCATTCGAGCTTGTCGACCATCTGTTCGCGCGCTCGGAGGAACGCATCCCGTCGTAGGAAGGAAACGAGACGTCGCTCCGATACATTCGCGGTGTCTCCTCCGCTCTAGTGGAAGTGCCCATTGGCTCGAGCGGGTGTCGGTTATGTAAAAGATACTGGAGCTCTCTTTCATGCCAGTACGGAGGATGCATAACATGTGGCAACGGATACGCGGTGCTGTCGGGCCGGAATGGACTCCTAGTGTAATCGGTCGGAAGGCATCTTGCATCTCGAGCGGCAAGAGATCGGTTTGACCGAGAGAGCATCGCCGAATCGCTCGCAGGATCGCCGTCTCTAGTGCGATCTCTCAAATTTCTTACGGGCACGATGTCCTTGCCGCCGAACGGATCACCAGGGAAGATTTCTTGTATCGGACTGGCGAAAATGAGCGTTCTACAAAGATAATATTGATTGTTCCACACGCTCAAGTATACCGTGGAGTTATAGCAATTGATAATTATTTTATAACTTAGAAATAGGACAAGCGACAATATCACAATAGTCTAGAACCAATTCGAGTCTTTTTGGGATATGTTGTTAAACACAAAACTCTTGAAGATACATGTTATATTTTTCCATACTTTATATTTTAAGGTTTAAAGGGGTGAGACAATCCCTTAATTCTCACTCAGGTTGTATGGGCCTTTGATTTTTATCATACGAGCCAGTGTTATTTATTTTATCTGAAAAATTTTCTGTATGTCTTACTGTTTCGACGGGTTAGAAATAAATAGGAGAAGTGCATAGAAATAAATATGAATATTATTTGAGATTGTTTCACACCCTTTAACTCTAAAATGGGCACGTGCAAGAAAATACGTGACTCTTAGATTTCTGTGTTTTATGATATTCCTTGTGGGTAAATGTCGCATTGAGATATTGCGCGATATTCCTCGTCCTATTTGTAAGCAGTAATTGCCGTAACTCCGAGTCAAACGTTGTGAATGTTAATTCTCAATTTGACGAAACATTAAATAGCGGAATTAAAAATTATCCTATAATAAAAAAGAGACATGAGGTAAAAGCATGAAATTAAAAAAAATATTTAAGATATAAAAAGATATGAAAAAAACTTTTCTATTTTTCTCTTACTTTAAACAGTATTTTGACTTTATAAAATGTGAATACTTAGAATAATAAATCAGGAAGAGATAAGGAATACAGAATAATTTTGTACGGCACATCGCCAAATTGAGAATTAACAATAATTATGAGATGATTACCAATTAATAACAATACAGCCATAACACACCGCAATACAGCCATAATACGTCATTATGTGGCGAGTAAGCAGAAACAAAGCATAGCATAATTATTAATAAGCAGTAAATAATATCAGCAACAATAATCGATAAAGCTTGCTTGGGACTATCGCAAAGGATATGCCTAGAAAGATAGCCGATCATTCAAAATACAATATAATAAAAGCAGGATTACAATAAGACTCACCTAGTGCTTTCCCGTTTCTGATCATAATTGTGATACATTTTATCTCTTCCCGACATAAACTCCTCAAAGGACGGCATCCTCCTCCTGGGATTCAATCTTTCCCTCGAGCGCGAACGGTCAGCCGTTTTATCAATGTGAATATCGCGATCGCTCTTCTCGCCTCTGCCGGAACTGTCAGGGTATTCATGACCACGGTTGTCTTGCTCGGCAAGATTTTGAAATTCGTCCGCGGTCACCAACGTATAACTGCGCCTGTTTTGCTTCAGGATCGACTTTAAGCAAAAATACGTCTTTGAATTGGGGAGTTTCCAGCAGGCTTCATTTGACATAGGATTCACCACGATCCTGCTACGAGGTTCAGTTTTCGGAATAGCGCCCATGTTTCTCGGGGAAACGCTCGTCTCGTCGAGGGAGAGGGAACGATGATGAGTCAAAGAAGGCGGAAGAGAGGCCGGAAATTTCCTGTGGCGTTCGGGTGGATGCGACCTTTCGTGCGGAAGATTCATCTCTATTTTAGCAAAGCTGGCTTTCCATTTAGCTCCCGGTAGTTCTTCCTCGTTCTCCAGTATGTTCTCCAGGCTTCTGACGTTCCCCTTGGGAAGCCCCGCCAGTTCCGATCGCGACCTCAGATTAGGTTCGGAAATGTCACGAGGTATAGCTCGGTGCTCTCTTTCGGACGTCATGCCAGAAATGAAAGTCTGCGAGCCTTCGTTGGATTTGTTCCTAGCGATAACGTGAGGAGGATGTGGGATGTCGGTGTTGATCGTTTGTGTACTAGCGGAAATCCTGCCGCAGCTGCTGCACCTGCTCGGAGACGCGTCAGCTTGGAAATCGTCCATGGAACGGGGGGCTAGATTTGCGGGAGGATGCAATCGTCCGTCCGCCGTTGTCCGTAGCGTCGCTAATTCGCTCTCGAAGGAATCGCCGACCTCGGTGGCCGTTGGCAAGTGTTCTCTGCTGGTCGCGATCTCGATGTAACTACGTTCGTCCATCCTGGGGTCATAGTCCTGGTTCGCGTTCCCGTGACAAGGACAAGGGCAGTGGCATTCGCATGGCATTGGGAGTAGTATACGTCTCGGATCCTCCACGCTGCAGGGCGTAGCCGTATTTCCCGCGCATGCAGCAGTGGCGTTATTCGCGATTGCATTCTGACGATCGTACTGTTCGGCGCGCTCGTAGAGGAGTGCCTCGGAATAGCTCGGCACCATGTCGGTCGCTACTTCCGTTTCCCCGCGGCCTCTCCAATTTTCTTGCCTCTGTTCCGGCCCATCGTTGCGAGGCGTTGCTGGTTCCATCAGTAACGCCTCACTGTAACTGGGCGCCAGCATGTAAGAACCTGGCTGACTTAGCTGGCTCATGGACGCGTGGATGGGTTCACCGGAGGTCGGCGTGTCGTAATTCACACCAAACAGCTTGGTAACCTGACGGAGGACCTTGCATTTATTTTCGCAGAATTTATCGCGTGCCTTTATCTTATTTATAAAACAGTAATCCGTTCAAATTTTAATTTATTTAAGATGTTCAAATTTTGATTTAATAAAACGTTCAATACTTATTTATTTATTTTATAATCACAAAATAAAACATCAGTGAATAAAGTATCACTATTTGAATAATAATTTCATAACGAATAAAAGATGAATATAGTAACAAATAAAAAATTATGATATTGAAATAGAAATGTGAAAAATTATGTCTATAAGAATTAATTTAAATAATGATTATATCTAAAGTCTTAAACAAAACGACTGAAATAATAGTTCTTCCTGGAACGAGTATTAACGTCCATTCTAGAAATCTAGATCTTGTCGACAACTTTACCTGATAATCAGCGTATTGCGTTTTGTACTCGATGATTACTCGTAACGGCCAGCTAAGCAGCAGAGCGCTCAGACACCAGTAAACGTAGCGATTCGTGAACCAGGGGTTACCGAGAACGGCAACTAGCATCGTGTTGACGTTGTATCCGAGATCAAGACCCTCTCTCATCTCCATATAGTCGTCACTGAGTTCCTGGTCAAATATACAATAATTTTTTGTTAGCTGCATTCCTGTGTGAAGGGATTAAAACATCTTTCTTTCCCCGCTGCCATTTAAAATATAAAAGACCCAGGCATAGAATAAACAAATCTCTTTTTTACGCAGAAAAATTTCAAAAAAGTGGGGTGTCATTGAAAGTCCTCATAGATAGATCATTATTGGTTAATGAACTGTCGTTACGAATGTATAGTCTCATTGCCAGAGATATTATGAATCAAAGTTCCAGTTAAATTGGTTGTAAGTTGATAGACGAATGTTTCTTTAAGCAAAATGAAACATTGCAGTCGTCTGGTTAACATTGCAGTCACAAGTACAATTTCGAACTTTGAAAATATTCAATCTCGTGTTCACGCATTTGTTCGGCGCGCTTTTTCTCTCCTCTCGCGAAAGTTTTAGTCGAGAAGTTTCCGTTTTCATTTTTGTTTCTATCTCTTCAGTTTTAAACCGGTCTATTGTCGCGTTATCAACATTCCATGTTTTACCGCAAGTGCAATTATGGCGGAAATTGAAGTTGCGTCTTATTACCTCAACAACTACCAACAACAATTGTTCACTCCACTTTTCAACAGATGTAACGTACAACAATAACTCTTTTGACTACATCTATCAATTATACGTTTATTCATCTATCTGCTGCATCCATTCGTTTCATTGTCGGTCAGAAGTAACAGGTCGGAAAGGCATCCATTAGACGGCTATTAGACGTCTATGTTAATAGCCGTCTTTCTGACCTTCTTACTGAGGTCATCCTGTCTATTTTATAGTGATGCCAGATTTGAGATGGGCAACACGCAAATCGTAGTAGAAAAGGTAACGCACACAAGTGAGAATCGTTGTACGTACATACGCGCACATCGCTTAGTTTTTAACTATTGTTTATATAATTAATAATAGCCTTGACGGGCCAGGAACGTTGTGGTTCGTGGGTAACTACAATGTTCGATTTTGCTCAAGGAAACGCGTCCGCCTATCGATTCGGTCAATTTAATTGGACCTTGATCCACGGTATCTCTGAAACTATGCGTCGTAACGTGATAGTTCATTAGCTAATAATGATCTACTTTTAGAGACCTTTCTAATAGTCTCTTTCGTTGGAAAATTTTTCTGCGCAAAAGAGAGATTTTGCTGGACGTCACTCTTTGCTCGTTCATGAGAGATTCCACGTCCGCATTTGTGTAACAACAAAACAACAATGTGATGGCTAACGACAGTTATCGCACACACACACATGCGCACATATATTTCCGTACTTGTTCGGCGAAAAATCGCGACCGTGCCTCCTCGAATTCCGTGGCGGATCTTATATTCGAGAAAGCGAAGCCCTTGGTAAGCGTGATCTTCGTGATCGGTATCTTGGCCTCGAGTATCAATTCTTTACTGATGTCCTTCACTCCGCAATAGTCATAATAGTAGTTGGAGGTGGCCGAGTGTGTGTTCACTCTCTCGTAATAAACCTGCGGGACGAGGGGGTGAGAAGAGGTTCGTTAAGCGCGTCCTTAACCCTTCCGTTATCGCGACATCAATTGCCACTATGTGCTCGCGATGTATAGGCCGCGGAATATTTGCATCTACAATTTTTATCAGACTAGTTTATCCGAGGCCTTTCAAGAGTATTTCGAATTACTGTCTTAAAGTAGAGGATCTATAAAGTCGGATCAATAGAGCTGCGGTTTCTTCAACGCGTGAATGCAGCACGATATGCAATGTGGCAAAGATAATCGATATTTCAAATTTCACTCCAGCTTTTATTATGTTAAAAGTCAACCAAACTATCTGCTAGGCCTGGCTTTAATCAAATTTCGTTGGTATGTTATTTTTCACTTGTCTCTTTCTATTGTTTAGAATGCATTAATTTGTTGCTGGGGATTTGTAAGCTAAGGCAAAACGTCCACACTAATGTATGCATTTATTTTATTGTATTTTAATGAACGAGTGTTTTTGTTATGTTCTTTTAAATTTTAATAAGAACGAATGACTCTCTATATTTAAAAACAATACGAAAGGAGGTGCATAGGGCTGTGAGAGTCAGAACGCGGTTGTTGGTGCGTAAAGTCAAGAGGACTATCTTTAATAAATCATAAAAAGAGATAATTGATATATGTATGTACGTTTCGATTCTTTTCTAAAATTTTGTTTGTTCATAAATTGGCCACAACAACTATTATTTACTTTGCTAAAAATGAGCGATATTTAATTGTTTTGTCTATGACATTTCTTCAAATAGCCGTCTCAATGTTTAAAACGACTTTTTGCGAATATTCTAAAGAGACCCGCGACCGAGGGCACGAAAGGGTTAAAGAGGAAAGCCGATAAAACGCGATGCGATGCGGCGCGTCACCTGTGTGGTGGTATAATTATCCCCGTTCCTGTAACGCGTAATCTGCCGTTTCCTGCGCACGTAGTGGTAGGAAACCGCCTTCCACCATATCCGCGGCTGTGCCATCTTTAACTGCGCCAATTTGGACAGCACGCCGTCCTGGCTCTCCGCATGCAGCAGATCGATCCTGATCGGCGAATGGTAGCACTCCACCAGATAAACCAGATACAGCATCCCCATAAATGCCACCTGTGCGACAAAGAGAGGGAAAGAGGCCGAGATGATGGTGATGAAAGAGCCGAGGGGACGGCGCGACATGCATCCAAGCGTGCGTGCAGAGCGGTGGAAAGATTCAAGCGAGGGGAGTCGATATTACTCTTCGTCGAGTAATTTTTTTTTTTTTAAAGAGGAACAATACAAAGGGTTGATTCGTGACGGGGAGAAGAATCGGGAGAGTCGTTTCCTTTTCTCCACCTTCCTCTAATATCTCTCCCCCAACCCCGCCCATGTACTAGAGTGCATTGTGTATAGCCATACCGGAATGTATATATAGCCATCGTCACAGGGCGATGATACGTGTCTCGTACTTCTGATGGGATACTTGGTGTAGTTGACCATAATCTAGAAATAGAATAGAGAAGGAATTTTCACTTGTGGGATTACAAAGGAGAATTTGCCACGCGCGCAGCATGCAATCATGAATGTTGAGCCCTTCTTTGAGCAATTTTCTAACAATCCGCAAGATTCGAATTGCTTTGAATATTACACGAAACTGGAAATTCTCCACAATCTTGAAAAATCTTTTATATACATTGCAAAACACTTCTGTATATTTTTAATATACAGGGTGTAACAAAAAGGTCGAGACACTCGATTATTTTGGAAACGTGACGTTTTACAAAAACAATTTTTCACACAAAAGTCGTAGGGCTTCAAAGGGTCTATTTACGAACGCTATGGATTTCACCTCGAGATGACTTTGAAAAGCCCAGTCAAGGTCAACATAAAAATCTGAAACGGAAACCCCCATATTTTATGTCATATTCTTGTAGCTGAGAGCCTTCTAAGACACTTTAATAAAATATTTTTTGTTAGGTACCGCTCGAGCTATGAGACTTGAAAGTTACAGTACCGCCAGTATTAGCAATTACCCAAGATGTACTGCGTGGAGGTTGCCCGGTCAAATTTTTGGATAACAAGCATTCAAAATCGTCGTGATTGGGATTACTGAACGTCCCAATGTTTCAGTATATTTAACGACATAAAATCGCGTGACACACAATCGGTCATACCTTGGTGACGTTGGCGCATCTGCACCATGTTACTGCCGCGAGACAGCCGTATATAAGGACCGTCAGCACCAGGCATTTGCAATTCGGTTCTTTTTGCAGCGCGCCGCACAGCGTCTGAGGGACCGGTCGCTGCTAAGAGTGAAAGATTAATGCACGAGGTGGTCGGTTATTTGCGAGCGCATAGCTGAAAACGCGAGAGCGCGCCCATCGAAACTTAAAATCTTCGGCAAGAATAACGTTATGTCCAATGAAAGTTACAAATTTGTTTTGAATAGTTTCTGCGTTGTGTCAAATTGGCGCTATTAATCTTCTACGTACTCTTCTACTATTTATTTAATAACAGTATAGAGCTTTCCAGACGTAGCGTATTTCTGAAATGATTTCTTAAGTATATAAAACTGACGATCTCAAATCTTTTAAATAAACTTCTGAGATCTATTGCGTCATACCGAATTGATAATATTAATTTCTGCAATTATTATAGTATTATAGCAATAAACCATAATAGTTTAAAGATTTTTTTTACAAAATGAAACGCATACAACAATGGTCTTCTTCTCAAATTCGATTGAGCGCGAAAATATTTCTTAAGGGTACTTTTAATTATTTCTACATTCAAATACGTCACTTTTCGACTTGAGTGCAACGTGTCCCAAATTATTTCTAGCGTTAACAATTGGAGACAAATTCTTCGTCAACGGGACTAACATGATTGCAATAAATTTCGTACGACAAACACTCCGAGTCGATCATAAGAAAAGAGAAAGAAAGAAGAAGAGAAGAAGAAAGAGAAGCGCCGGAGGGTGCGAACGGATGCTCTCGCGTTTACCAACGTACTTCCTCGTTTTCTCGATTCATGTCGATGACGATGCCACCGAGGCCCACCCTCGAACTGGACGATTATCGGACGTTAGGGAGCAAATTGCGTCATTTCACTGCCGTATCTACCACCCTTCCTCTCGCCTCTCGCCGAAATGCGGAATTCCTCCTACGATCCTGCGGGTATCACGACAACAATGCAAATCTTTTATTCCTTCCTCATTGAAAACGTTATGTCGGGTTTACGTCACGCGAGAAAACGCGCGGAACACCGTGATATTGCGTCATGGATTCATACGAGTGAGCTCACTATCCGATGCACAAATTGCCCGCTCGGAAATTATTTATGCCAGCATTTCGGTATTCAATAAAATATAGATTTATACTGCTTTATTGCAGTATACCATGCGACTTTGTTACGGTTAGAAGTAAAAATGAAGCATCTAACTCTCCTTCTTTTACTAATATAACGCTTGATCGTATTAAAAAAATTTTGTTTATTATAAACAATGTAAGCATTGACACACTAACTTTTACATTTATGTCTACAGGTTTGCTCCGTGTTAGACATCTTAAATCGTAATGCACTGGAGACCAAATAACGGACTATTGTATTCACGCTATCAATCGTCGAATAGTGAGTTTACACATTTCTATAATATTGATTTATTATATTTGTAGATTAAAAATTTTATGCTGACTATTGTTCGGCCATTTTTGCTACTGTTTCTTTGAATAGCCATAGCACAGATTGATGTGAGCTCCAGCGTTGTTAGAATATTAAGAATTTTCTGCTGTTTGTAAAAAGATTATAATTGGTGAGAATTTTCCCTTTCGTTTCTTTCATTAACTGCGTTGCCGAAGATGATCAAGTTAGCTGAAACGTACAGTCTTTGTAATGATTGATGAATAAACTTGAAGTTTTGAAAACCTACAATAATAATATTTTTTTAATGACTCGTGAGTTGGCCGTTTATTTATTCGTGGGTGCGTGTGTGTATTCTGTTTGTTCGTTTGTCCTCGATTATCTGTCTTAATATTTTATATAAATTTTGTAAAATAAGAATATATATTTCTTTGCAGTTAATAAATGTCCTTTTCGTTTCCAAAGTTCAAGTTTTTTTATCATAGGAATGCGCAACATGTAGCTCGCAGCATTGTACTCGCTCTGGGCGCAACGCAGACTAGTTACGGCGCTCTCTAATTGTAAGGGAGGTTTCGAGTCTCAGTGACGTCTATCAGAGGTTTTTGTTCTATGTGGAAGTCCATTAATTCAAATTCATTACATTGTAATATTGCTATGTTTCGTTGCAGTCTTCCTAGAGGCGGACATTTTAACGTTGCTGCAATTCCACAGTAACGACACAATAACATTTCGCGGTGAATTTGAGATACTACAACATCGCGGTAAAAAACAAAATTCCTGCAATGTATAGGCAATCTTTGTGTGCCGTGTATGGGTATCGATGTTTTGGGCAGGAAATTACAGTGACAGTTACGCGGTAGCCACATGTTCGCGCGATTTGCGTAATTTATGTAAAGATTGCAAAATCAATTGCCCGCCTATACGGGCTTAGCTATGACGCGGGCGCACGTGTCAGTACGAAATTAATCCAGTTTCGACGTGCGCCTATGTGCGTTTACGTATTCGATCCGCACGCGGTATATCCTGTGAGAAGCCACCCGCGACGATATGAACGCGCGAAAATCTTGAGTGGCACGCAACGCGATCGGTATTGCATTGGTACACGTCAGTTTAGTACCCGTTTCGTCATGTTTCGTGTATCCTATATGATATTCTGGCTTAAAAAACGGACAAGGAACCCTTACGGAAAAAACAACACTCAAGTTTTGAGTGTTAACACTCGATTGTCCGAATTTACTCTCAAATTTGGGCGTAAACACCCAGAGTTAAATATTTACACTCCAATTTGAGAGTAAATTCGGACAATCGAGTGTTAGCACTCAAAACTTGAGTGTTTTTTCCGCAAGGGAGGTGGATGTGAAAGAAGAGGATCTTGAACGACTTACAGTAATTAGATTAATCTTCTACTACCCACAATGTCTAATATAATTATCTGTGACCTAACTATATCCTAGCTATATCTATAATATTTCACTATCTATTTGTATTGAACTATTGTATCATCCCTAGGTGTACACACTTCGTTTCATACACACTGGATTTGTGAGACCCGACTAAACTGTCAAATGTTGTAGTTTTCGCAAAATTAAATACTCGGCAAACACGAATTAACAGTTATATCAATACAATTTCCTCGAACAATAACTGTTATGTACGTGTATTATGTATTATATTACATTTGTATTGTCGAGTGAGAAATCGTAATATTGATTATTAATTATAAAATATAGTTAGCTGTTTACTGGATAATATAACAGTAAGAAAATATAACATTCAGTATTATACATTCTTACATGTTAAGAATATCTCGTAAAAATATCTGCTAAGAATCTCCTCTTCAGAGAGGATTTCTCTCTTAAGAGGATCCTAGAAAGCGCACTGAATTCGCAAAGTATTCTTTTTAAGTTTTCTCTTCTCTGAGTTGTAATTCAGTAGGAATTTATGGAAGCGTACAATAAGAATGGCCGAGCAAGTTATACACGCATATAATTCATATTCTCAAAGTATTCATTTCGAATTCGATAGATGTATCTCGTTAAAAAACTTTTTATACATAATTATGTAAATTGTATATAATTATATATTTATGTACAAAAATACTCAAGAGAGATAAGAAAAACTGCAGTAAATCTTGTACAAGCTTGCCCAGCTTTTCTGTCGTTACAAAATACTTGCCAGATCATTCAGTTGATCCGTGATGACTCGCTGTCGGATCAAATCTCTCGCTCGGTGTATCATTTTATCATCGTTACTCATCGCATGTTAAATAAGAATCGTTCCCGAACTCGACCTAAAGGCCGAATCAGACTAGCAATTGTCGACGCGGATGGGACTGGGATGGGCGATTGGCGATTGTCTTCTAGCCGATGACAGTGAAGCAGCCAGCGAGTTAATCAACTGTCATTGGCTAGAAGACAATCGTCAATTGCCAGTCCCAGTCCCATCCGCGTCGACAATTGCTAGTCTGATTCGGCCTTTAGGTCGAGTTCGGGAACGATTCTTATTTAACATGCGATGAGTAACGATGATAAAATGATACACCGGGACACTCGGATGTTTCCGAGCGCAGCCTTGCTTCTACTAACGCGGGATGATTTTTAAATGCGAGAAAGTCTAACGCGCGGCCGCAGCAGTGACTTACACAATTTTGCAAGATAAACTTCGTGTTTTCTCCCTTTTTGGATTGTGAGTCTTTATATCATGGACTTCTGAGGAATGCTTCAAGATGAACCGATTGTGGCTGATCCTTCAAGAACTTTTCAGACATTCAGTTTTCTAATTCTGCAGCTATTTCTTTAAAATGAATTCTCTATGAACTGATATTCTCCTTTGTGCTATCTGGGCTTGACGCTTGTTTTAGAGGAAGAGTGTAAAAGTGAAATATTTTTTAAAATAAGAATACAATTTCTTTTGGTGTAGGACGTAGCTGCGAGCATCGCTCGCGGCTGAGAGAGAACAATCGTCCGATTTTCCATTGTTGATTATCCAAGTAGTTCGTAAACGCGAGCTTTACGCTCGGACGAACAAAATTCAACGCGGATGCGTTGATCATTTCAACGCTTTTTTTTTTAACAAATACCCGTTTTACAAAATGTCCCATTTTGCAAGTCTGAGATTACACGAAGCGCTTAGTTGAAGAAGAAATACTTGCACAAAAGGAAACAAGGAAAAGTGCACATCACGCAATTATCACGCGAATTTCGCGAGTTTCGTAGACTTTTGTTTACGTCTACCATATACGCGATTCTCGTTTTTTACTCTACTTTACCGCCACTTCGGTGGACATCTGGACGATACCCGCCGCATCCTTGCGTCGCGCTTCACGCGACCCCGTGGATCGCAATTCCCTCGTCGCACGCTGGCGGATTTATTTGTACATTCGGGGGGAAAAGGGAGGAAGTTTACGTGCGGGACTCGCGTGCCGAGATCGACGGTGAAGCAACGGTGGTGGCGGCGGCGGAACGGAAAGTACCGAGTGCGGCGATGTGCCTCGCGCCCTCGCGATCACGCGCCCCCGACGACACCCCTGCGTAGCAGAGCGTCACCGCAAGACATGGGTGTGGATCCACTCCCAGAGAACGTGTCGCGATCACTACCGCCCGCTCCACCGTCCACCGTACAGAGCATCCCCGCGACGGCGCCCCGACTGACGGACGGGGGTAGTCGACGCTCGGCCTCGGCGTCGGCGTCCGCGTCCGCGTCCGCGTCGGCGTCGGCAGGGGCTGCCGTCTCTACCCGCCTCGCGTCGCAACGCGTCGCGTCGCGTCGATGCCCGCCCGCGTCGTTTGCCTTTCATCGCGATCCTTGCTCGCCGGTAATCGGCGATGCCGCGCGCATGAACGAGCAATGCCATAAACGCCTCGAGCGGCTGACTCTCACCCCCGATAGCGCTTAATGAGGGTGTTTAGGAAGACCAGCGATGACGACGGGGAATATCGAATGCCGTGACATTCCTTTGGGCGGAGCTTGAATTATGCGAACCATGTCGAGACTTTAAGCCTTTCGTCACTCGAACATCCGGTTACTTAATCATCTGCCGTAGAGTATTTCCTGTAAATAAAAAAAACAGAGTAATTCCTGTAAAATTTGGATTTCGATTTTTTTTGTTACCGTATAGGTCGAGGTATAGGTAGTGCAAAATTGAAGAATTTAAAAAGAAATTTTTGTTTTAAAATGCTTCGTTAATTAACAATTTGAAGAGTGATTATACTATATTTGTAACTTTTTCCTGTTAAAATTCGAAAAAAATGTTTCTTTTCAATTTTCAGAATAGTACAACTCTTTTGTTTGTTGTTGTTCCCTTAAATGGGGGTAAAATTTTGTGAATCACCCTGTATAATGTGTCTTATACAATAAAATACAATATATTAATATCTGTTACATCAATAAATTAGATAATAAATGTGTAAAGCTTTCACAAAACTAACGTGGCGTTAGTAAAATGTTAAAGTTATAATCAATGTTTTTCACAAGTACAAGCATATTTGTTTTATAAGATATGCATATAGAAAAGTTATAATGTATTTAAAATCTCTAGTTTTTTTCCCAACAAATATTTCTAATTTTTTGAGAAAGTCTTTTATTTCAACTTTTCCAAATGTTTGGAGAAAAAATGCTTTTTAATAATTTCTATTTATTTTCTTAATTTCTTTAAATTCTTATTGAAGGAAACGAAGATTTTTGTTACAACCCAAATCCTTATCGTTTACAGATTGAAGAAATGTGTTACGATAAATTTACAAGTTATAACTTGTAGTTAAATTTGGCTTGTACGTGGCAATAATGGTTTCATGTGATGACGATGTAGTTTTAAATTGAATTTTAAATTATATTTCAACGTCCTTAATTCATATATGCACAAAAATTGCACCAACAACTATGATTTTTCAAGGAGAAACATTTTCTTGGAATATTCGATCAAACAAATTTACCGTCACAGCCAGGCTTGCGACGCGAACCTTGTTAGTGACAGTGTTCATTCATAAGCATTAAATACGATAACATCCACACTCATATATATAGATATATAGATTAATAAATTGCATGGGCGTGGATCCACTCAAATTAAACTGTTAAAGTGGAACCAGTCATCGATTTGCTGATACAAATTTTCCTATCATTTTCCAAGTAATTAAGTAGCTTGTTTGAATAATATTAATAATTGCAATGTCTTTTACTTTCTTGTTAATTTATATACATCTGATATATTTTAGAAAAATGCAACGATACTGTATTAATGTTTCATTATTTTATAATATCGTCATAATATTTCAACTAATGTCTTTAAAGGATACACGTAATTAACTTTTAACAATTATCAGATTAATCTTGCAATAACGTTAAATTAATTAATGATATTTCTTATTATTATTACAAACTTCAATTCTACGAAACATATCTCACAGTCAACTTAAATTAATTGTAAGTCGTGAACGTGATCTTATACAATTTACTCACACATATTCAAGATTGATCAAATTGATTAAAATTGCAGCGTTCTCGCTAGCAAACTTGGGTTCTCAAACTTCTTGACGCAAGTCACTTTTAGTTCGATTCTATCGCCGAAAGTTGATTCGTGAAACTTTAGGAATGTGTCGTGAACGATTTGAACAAAAATGTTTTCCAAAGAACGACAGCTACGTGTGTTTGGCTTCTTACAGTTTTGTTTCCACAGAATCAATAGATGTACGAGTGTACGATTTCCTTAAGTGATAAGGCGTAAAAATATCGTTAATATTGTTCGAGTTATCTTGGCGTTTTACTAAGGCAGTCGCCAATTGCGAGAAACTCATAGCTACGCGGGATGAAAGCGCGTTTTGGCGCCGTCTTGACGGCTATCTATTGATTGCAATTTGAGATGATGGGTCGAGAGAACAAAAGCGCATATATTTCAAAATATCTGGACAAAAGTAAACAGAAAGGACGTAGTACAAAAAATAGCTAAATTTGTTAACAATGGGAGACGTTAAATAATCATCAGAGAGTTGTTGAAATTATTAGTACTCACTTCAATTATTATATTAAACACAAGAAATTACGTTTGCTGAAGGAATTTCATTTACCCCATTTATCACTTCACTCTATTTTCGTAAGAATCGGAAGACAATTGCTTTCTTAATTGACGTTGGATTCTCCACGGTTAAAGTATGAAAAATAAACTGAGAGTACGTCAAAGTATCTTCCTTTCTATTTTATATTCAGTGTTTAATGTTACACGATTTCTAACTACATCAAGAACTCCACAGTTAAAGTATGAAAAATAAACTGAGAGTACGTCCAAGTATCTTCCGTTCTATTTTATATTCAGCGTTTAATTACACGATTTCTGACTACGTCAAGAACGATAAACAAGGAAGGACGATGGATAACAATTTCTGAGAGAATATATTAAAATAGATTCTTAACTCCCGAAGTCACACGGATGTTTAATCTTGTGGAAGCGAAGCTTAGTAAAATTATATTTTTACGTATTCACATTTTACAGAGAAATCTCCACTCGCATTATCCGATTGCGAAATTCTCTCGCGATGGACTTGCACGCAAGACTTTATTAATAACAATAAATAATGACGTACGTATGGTTTAAACAGACAGATCCCCTTTAATATTATTTATGAAAGCCTCGTGGGATCTAGGAAGCTGCTCTGGCACCCTTTAAACGATTTGACCTTATTTTTTCAGGGCAATCAATAGGCGAGGGTTCTACTAATAAATACTTAGCCAGATCGATAAGTGAACAAGATCAACAAAGTGTCGTTTAAATTTGCAACGAAATATATGTTTATACATATATGTATACGTTGATGTATTTGTCAGACATGCGCGTGCATAATGCTCCGAATTTTTTGCTTTATACCCACGCAAATTTTTTCCCTCAACTTCCGCAAAAAGATGCTTCATTTTTGTTATATAGATTTACCTGCGTAAAAATAATCGCGAAAAGAGCAATGTACACATAAAATTTGTCCAATTTGATATTTTTGGAATCCAGCCAGATCCGCATTCTGTCTATAGATCAACAATAATGCCGTATACTCAACATACACCTATATGTGTACATGATACATATGTATACCGATTGATTTTGAGGATATTTATATACAACGATAGAGTGTGCAGACAAATTTGCTTAGAACCTCGTGTCCTTTGATATCTTCAAATAATTAAGGCAAACAAAGCGAAAGGATTTCTGTACGGAGATTATTTGAATTTCCACGCATGTGCCTGTAAATTTATACAAATGAAATATATGTACATATGTCGTTACTCACACAATATCGTAAAAGTTCCGGAATCAGATATCAAGCTATTGATATATATAGTTTTTCGAAATATTTTTGGCGGACAATAAAAGGAGCCAAAAAGAGATAGGGCACCTTTTTGCCCTAGAGCCAGGAAGCCAGCTCTAATGGCGGATGAATATAGAAGAATCAACGACGCAGAAGGCAACTAGAAATCACTGCAATAAGGACCCAAATTGGGTATCTCAAGACTCACCATCGTGATTTTGCTTGGAACTAAATATTTCGGAGTTTCAAGTCCCCCAGTCAGATCTCCGGGGGGAGTGGGGTTGTGAACAAACTTGTGAGGCGGAAGAAAAGTATAAAAATATGTCTACAGTTCTATATATTCAATCTATCGTTCTAAATAATACAAAGTCAGAACGATTAATTGATTCACTTACCTATCTCATCTGACTTTCATATCCATCTGAGAAGTTTGGACATGAACCATAGGTTATGTACCGTTACCGAGTGAACGAATGTAGTTGACATCCACTTTGTCAGGGGGCGCATCTGTTTCTGAGCCAGTAGACTTCCGGTGGGCGCTCTCAGGTTTCTTTCTGCTATAAGTTTCCCGTCTTAATAGATATATTGGGTGCTTACGAAGAAGCGCTCGGAGTTAGGTTTGGGTCGGACATGCGTACGCCTCTCAATGATTCATGTATTTCATGTCTTGCCCGAACTGTCTCTAATAGCAACCCGGGTTACTCGGGTTACTCGGGTCTCAATCGGCCTGCCCAAACCCGAGTAACCCGGGTTGCTATTAG
>NW_011967246.1:4457821-4480053 GCF_000949405.1 Vollenhovia emeryi
TTAGAGACAGTTCGGGCAAGACATGAAATACATGAATCATTGGGTCTGTTTTTTATTGCTGCACTCCTGAACTAGTGCACACTGGTGCAATGAGTTGGAATGAGAGGTAATCTATTTGTTTCATTTTAACTTATTGCACTAGTTCAGTAGTGCAGTAATAAAGAACAGGCCTATAGAGAGGCGTACGCATGTCCGACCCAAACCTAACTCCGAGCGCTTCTTCGTAAGCACCCAATTTTGTGTGCGATGGCCCTTAAGGCCTGTGTCCACGATGCTAGAACTTGGCCAAGTCCTAGCATCGTGGACACAGGCCCTTAAAGCCTCCGCTACAATGATTCTCGGTTCTGTCTACAATGGCCGTAGTCGTAAGAATAATCGACTGCGATTGGTCAATTCAGTCAGACGCATAAGAATTGACCAATCGCAGTCGATTATTCTTACGACTACGACCATTGTAGACAGAACCGAGAATCATTGTAGCGGAGGCTTTAAGGCTAAGCTCCGATTGGCCCTCGTAAGCAATCCATTAGGAAAAATAGTATCGTGTACCGTTGGCTTTATTCTAATCTTCACACACGACTCGCAAAGCGAATTGAATTCGCGCCTATTTGACAGCCCTGATTCAGCTGGTTGCGCAATGTGCAAAGCCCAACGTATATACATGTACACATACATATATATGTACACATATAAAATATATATGTGTGTTTGATAGTTATCTGTGTGTGCGATATCCGTGTATTGCAATCGGCCGCGAATATCACCGACGGGATGGCGCGATGAATCGTTGAAACCGATAGTCGCGAGTGACCGAGCTCCGGTGGGCTCCTTGCAAAACAATTATTCGTATCGTCGTTGTCATCATCGGAAATTCGTTCACGGCGGACACGAGGTCGACGCGGGAAGACAGCGGGTAAGCTGGAACGAGGCGGCGATGTCGATGACGGCGAGCGAGGGCGATGTTACGCTACGCAGGCCAAACAAAATGGCCGCCCATTCGGCGGCACTCGGCGATGCCGTACTGTTGTTTACTCGTTAAGGAGACGGTCTCCGGCGCGAGGTGCGGCGCGTTACGCTTATCGATTCCTCGCCACCGCGCGCGTCATTAGTTCCGCTGCCCCGGCGACGCGCGGCAACGCGCGATACTCCGCTTCGCTCCGTCGGTGCTGTTGCCGTACGTCGACGCTTCATTTCCGTTTCGTTTCGCAGATGAACGAGCGTCGTTCCGGCGCCGTTGGCGATTATCGTCGTCGTGGACTTCGATGCAAAAACGTGACGCCCGGCCGTTGACGTGGCCACGCATCGTCCGGGGACGCACGCGACGTTGCGATACGCCACGGCCGGATACGCTACCGATCGCCAGTGAGGTCGGCTTTGTGAGACTCGCGGTCGAGCTCTTGAACAATTTCGCGCCCAGGTAACCTTAACTCCTCACCGAGCGCACGTCGGATTTAATTGGCGAACCTTTATCAATCAATCTGGCAAATTGTGCCTCGATCAGTTGGTTCCGAGTCGCAACAGATGTAACTACCACCGTTGGCGAGCTCCTCGTGGACTCGGAAGTCTGTATACAAGTGTACAATTTATTTCTCAGGCAAACAGAATGTCCAGCTCGTATGTCGTGGAACCACAGGACAGCAGTTCTCAGAAGAAGGACGATACGCTGATCATTGTTGTCAACGATGACGGGGTAATATCTGTCGATCAGGCGACTCTACAGAACTTGATAAGTGAGTAATCGTATGAGCAACCCGGCGAAGACACAACGGCACCTCGTTGGAAATCGGCGCGGATGAAGTGATGTTTAGGGCGCGTGGTAATTAAATCTTGCTGTTTCAGTGAATCAGTCAAGCACTAATGTTAGCGTGGTAAGATTAGGACAGGCTGACGCAGATAATGAAAACGGAGATATTACCTTGACAGTAGATCCACCGACATTTGCTCATTCTACAGCAAGCTCGGTAAGCGCCAATGCCAGCACCGACCCGGGTGGGTTGGTAGATCCTTTTATGGAGATGGATCCAGAACAGCTGGAAAGATTAGAAACAGCTCTGCAAAGTGAAGAGGCAAAGCAGATACTCGGAGAAAATGTCACTGCAATGCTTGGTATTTTATATATTATTTTTTTTTCCGTTAAAGTTTCTTTACCCCTTTACTCGAGTCCTGTGGTTCAGTGGTACTAGAGAATCCTTTTCGTTTACGTCAGCAACTTTTGCAAAATTTCACTCATGTAAATATGTGCAAAGTTTGAGACGTCGGGCAAACGCACCTTTTACTTCTCTAAATTTAACAGCTGATCCACACGATTTTTCCATGTGCCGATTCTTTTTAGATATGTTGTCGCTAGAAGAGCAGCAGAATACAATGCGACATAACATACGACTGGACCATTGTTACACATGCAGATTTTCGCCCAGCGATCCAGCGCCAAGAGACCCTTTGCCAGTCGTTGAAGATTTGGCTGACACCTGTATTAATATACAATATATGCATCAATCGTCCTCTCCTCGAACATCTCTTTTGTCACAGTCTATGAATGACATGGACAATGCTGGAGTCAAGAATAAAAATACTGCAAAAACCATAAATGTAATTATTATATATATACACGTGATATTGTTATTTGTCATCAATTGTGTGGTATTCAATTGCTGTCTCTGTAGATACTACAAAGCAAACAGATGAGTAGAACCATACGTAAGACTGCTACACCTGCAAATGTAACCGGATCTTCCAGAATCAATACAAACATCGTTGGGACTCCAAAATTGCCAGGGCATCATTCAATACCGAGATACATAACAACTGTTCAGCAGGGAACAGCTAAATGTATTGTCTCGTATAATTATTGGTTTTAATTATCCGAATTTTGTGTGTATTATTTATGTAGAATATCGTGGAAAAATTATCGTTGTAATCATATTTACAGTACAAGGTAAAAGTAACAAGGAAGAGGAAGATGATGAAGTCACAGAATCGTCTTCAGATTCTTCGGAACCAGAACCATCCGATAACGATAGCGATTCAGATTTTGGCCCCCGTAGTTCCAAGAGGAGCAATGCTAGGTCTCGAGGCGGGCGGAAAGGTCTCACTACAAGAGGCGGTAGTATGACGGCTGTTCGAAGGAGAGGAGGTCAAAACAAACAAATGGATATGGAACAAGTACGACTATTAGACATGGAGATGGCTGCTGCCGTTAATGCGATGAAAACTCCTGAAAAGGACGATAAATCGGGTACGTAATTGAGTTTACTGAAAAATATTTGATTTTGTAGCTGAAGGAAATAATGTGATTTTTTTGAAATTATTAGAGCGATTTAGTCCTACTAAGAGTAAGAGGCAAATTAAGACGCTCGGTGGGAAGAAGAAGGAGGAATCGCAATTTACCGAAGTCACTCCATCTGTGTCGCAAGAATCGTCACCGGCATATGAAAAACCACTGCAAACGACGAACCAAGTGAAAGCAAATTTGATTAATGCCAATATGATTAAGGATGACATGATACTGACCAAACTTGGGCAAGGGAGAAGTCAGCAGAGGGTTACTTTTATTCAGAAACAAATTCCAATGAAACCGAACGAGCTTAAAAATATTGGGCTTAAGAAGGCCATGTTAGTTTCTAAAGAAAAGATAACTCAATCCGGTGCAAAGTTTTTAGCGACCAAAGATGGGAAACTGCTACAAATACCATTGGCGTCCAAAACGATTCCAAACACGCAGGTTACTCCAGTAAAGGCAATATTGACGCAACAAGCCACGTCGCAACAATCTGTGACACAGCAACCAAGTGCAAACCAAGGTTCGCCGACGCAACAACAACCGAAAATCACTGTCTCGGTTGGCACGCCGATAAAAATTAAACCCAGCGATATAAAGAGGGAAAAGAGGAAATCTGACACCAGCATAGAATCACTTTTGAAAGTGGAGGAAAATTCCCCTGTAAAATCTCTAGAAATTAAGACTCTAGATAGTTAGTATTTCTTAACCTTGTTGCAATTTAGAGCGAATTAAAATGAGTCATATAACGTTAAGTTATACTTAAAAACACTTTTTATAGGTGCGAAGAAGCCTAAAAGGGATAACCGGAAGGCCCCAGGTTTTGTAGCCGATAGTCTAGGTCCTGCGCTTTTTTCAACACCAGATATAATTCGACGCGTAGGCTCGAATAGTGACGGCAAGGTCACAGATAATCCTACAACACCTACGACTGTATCCACACCATTTGCAACAGTAATATCTACATCTGTGTCGCCAACCAGCCCCGTTTCCACAACAGTTTCGTTGAATATTGGCATCTCTCCTAGTTCAAACATAGTGCAGAATCCTTCTACTAAAAAGACAATATTTAATGCTTCTGAACAGTCTGTCCAGCCAGAGCCGCAATTAAACCTTGATGGAAGTAACAGTATAACACCAGAAAGTGAAAATGAACAAAAATCAGAAAGCAAGCCGCCACTCACTGAAGAATTGCAACCATCGCTAGATACAGGTAAAATTAAATCTCGTGTAAAAGAGATCTTGTAATATTTGTTTTCAATGTTCAATTGTACTATTTTATTCAGATATGATCTTTAAAAAACTACATTAGTTTTTTAAAAATTATTATCTCTTTATATTTTGCGACATAGAATTTTTTCTGTACTATTGTTCTATATCCTTTTATAATTTATTTTTATAAAATAAATTATGCTATTTAAATAAACATATTTTAACACATTTTGTCCTTTTTTTCGTTGAATTCCTTTATTTGCTCATAATTTTATAATGAAAAACATTTTACGGTTTTTATATTATCAAAACATAATATACGACGGTATATGAAATTTATATCTCATATTGCTATCGTACCTATCCCTAATGCCACATATTATTTTATTGGAGAGAATTAGTTGTTCACGGTACTGCTCGATATTCTAGGGCCTGATTTTTTTCAACATCGTTTAACCTTAATCTTAACTCATTTTTGTTTTTTCATTTTCATCTTTCTAAAGAAACAGTTTAGAAAGGGACAAAGAATAAGTTAAATTAAATTTAAAGTTAAGTGATGTTGGAAAACTAGGCCCAAGTCATATTATTTCTAAGAGTAGGTTTCGTCATTAACTTGTACTCCCTAACGGTCAAAATTTATGCATATATCTATTTTTCACATATAATAAGTGATTTAAATTATAATTTATCCTCTGCCTTATTTTCTCTCATCTTAAAAATTACGTTAGAATAATCCATTATTAAAAGCATTTTATGCTTTGTTTAAGGTGGAATTGAAGGAGAAGAGCATTTATTAACCACATTAGAAATGGAAGCTAACAAACACGAGGAAGAGCTACTTGCTGAAGCTTTATTGTTACAAGAGGAACTTGGAGTTGATTTACCCGAGCATGTAAGTGTATTTATCTCTGTATAACCTATATGTTGATATATATAACATTTGTATATAAAATATATTTATATTATGTATCAATAGATATGCATAAAACTTTAAACAAGTCTCCAACTGGTAACTGGCAATTAAAGAGAATAATTATTTTACACTTTTTATTTCAGTATGTATATAGGTCCATTTATGAATATACTTTTCATTTTATTTAAAAAAAGTTACACAAAATTTTAAAATGTTAAATAAATATTAACTTGTCACGTATTCTCATTGTTAATAGTAATAGATAAAATAATTAATAATATTATAATATCATATATACACATTACAATATTATTATAATATTATAATGTATTATAATATTGTATTCTCGGAGCTGATTTTTCAGTAATTATCTATACAGAGCGAAGGGAGGTTTAGCGATAGAGAGATAGGCAAATTAAAGAAATGGATGGACAGTGAAAGAAAAAGGGGAGAGGAGAAATAATATAGCAATAAAAGGAATGAGTCGCGAGCCCCCGGCTAAGTTTTTACGTGTACTATAATCGCGTGGAAGAATTTTGTAATTTTATAAAGTCAATTTCGAATTGCTTACGAATTGAAAGAATTGAAATTTTCAAATACCAACTTCTTTTCCGTTAGGCTTCTGGACTAATAGCGAATTCGTTTGCTTGCACTAGCGCGCACTGTGAGTGCACACTAAGGCTCGTTTACAGTCAATTTTTGTGCTCAAGAATCGTCTTAAATATTTCTGGAAATATTTCGTAGCCAGTGAAATCATCTGTGTAGCATCCATACGGATCATTTTTCGACTAAATACTCTTCGAACATGTGTTTATAAGGCAAAGTCAAATATAAGAATCGACTATAAACGGGCCTTAATGTGCACTCGGTGCGCGCTAATGCAAGCAATCGAATTCGCTACGAGTGTTCTACATATGAAAATGTTTTGCTATGCGGTTCGCAACTCATCCTCGTATTATTTTGCGTACAAAAGCCAACGAAAAGATTGACAAGAGTAAAACCTATTCGCATCGCCCCTAAAAGATTTCTAATAATTGATTTAAGATCAAACGTTTACGAAGCTCCTGAATCGATTTTCTTCCAGAGAGTATTTAGAACAGATCAAAGGTTTAGATGGTGATTCTTATTAGTAAAGGATTTTTTAACAATCCAGTTAGCTTACTTACTCGAAGAGAAGATGCGAAGGGCCAGTTTAACCAAGATCTGATTAAAGTAATCGACAATTAACTCACCAGCGACACATTTCTGCCGACAAGAGATCTTTCTAATGCAAAATGTTTCAATTTGTCATATCGGCGACTCTGCCGGCAGTGTTGATCAATTAAATTAATTGGAGTTTGCTTGTTAAAGTGACTTGGGCCCAGTTTCACCGAACGTCGCTTAACTTTAATCTTCGTTTAATTCGCGTTTGTCTCTTTCTGAAGTAAAGCCTAATCTACAATGTGCCTTCTGCGTCTAGAAACATTCTAGTTTATATAAACAAATCAAAACGCTTAAAAAATTTGTCAACGATGCACGATTATACAATGTATAATATACAATTTATCGATACTTGCGCAAATTTTTTAACCATACTTATTGGCTACAAAATAGAATGTTTCTAGACGCAGAGGGCACATTGTAGATTAGTTGGAAAGAGACAAAGAACGAATTAAACCAAGCTTAAAGTTAAACAACGTTAGTGAAATCGGACCTTAGGCTGGTTTCACCGAACGTCGCTTAACTTCAATCGCAGTTTAATTCACGCTTGTCCCTTTCCAAACGGTTGGAAAGAGACGAGGAACAAATTGAACTAAGTTAAACAACGTTGGTGAAAACCGGGCCTTAATGGTCTGCTCCGTTTTACCTGATATTTTTGCACCGCGTTGGAGATAAGACACAAAAGTTGAGTGAAAAAGAACTTGCGTACGTCGTTGCAAGTAATATTAAAAATATGTAAACTTTTGCGGCGTTGAAAAACACATTGGTCCCGCGTATTCTTGGCGAGTCAACGGCCAATGAACTCGCTCGCAAAAGGATAACCTATAATGTAAACACTGTAGTTTGGTGCTTGAAAACACTCGACGATAGGCTGCGCTCGGCGGAGCAGAAGCTGCTTCCCAACTGTTTGTAAAAACTCGCGAATCTGATTGGCGTGTTCTCTCGATCTCGTGTGAATTCAAGAGCCGTGCGCCAATCGGATTCATGAATTTTGCAACAGTTGCGAAGCAGCTTTTTCTGCCGAACGTGTAGCCATTGTGAGTCTAAAGAGCGATTTTCTTAAGTGAAAACAAAAGCATTTGCAAACGACGATCGGATCGAGTCCAATGTGCGACCATTAACCTATAATATTATTACATTAACGACACCTTCGAACGAAAAACAAAGTCAGTATCGAGTGTACCTGTGAGCTTGTTTTCTGCTGCTACACTGGCGAACTGGTGCGATGAATTAGAGCAAGACAAGCATATATTTCTTTTCTCATTCTAGCTTGCTGCACTAGTTCACCAGTGCAGGAACAGAAAACGAACCTACGTACATTGTTTCTCTCATTCTAGCTTAACTGCGCTAGTTCACGAGTGCAGGAACAGAAAACAAGCCTCTTGTATACAAGTCACAGAGTCCCCGTACTGGTTTCAGAAGTTACCGAGAATGGTTGGGTTCGAAGTTACGCGAATATGCGTTCGTGTGCACATACAGCGAATCCTAGCACGCGACTGTCCCATAGTGTTGAACTCCGTAGGTTCGCAAGTCCGTTAGGGCCGTGGCGCACAAACGATAAGACGTAAACAGTAAACGAATTGACCAATCATAGTCGAGAATTATGGCAGTGGCTGTCATAATTCCTGGACTACGATTGGTCAATTTGTTTACTCTGCTTTGTTGCCGGAAGACCACGCGATGCAAGCCGAACGTATATCTCGGTGTAGAGACGAAGGGAGGATAAAATAGCAGGCGCTCGCCGACACCTGTCTTTTGTTTGTCGACTGATGGAGGGAAGAAGTAGCGACCACTTGTTGTCTTCATTTTTGAGGATAAGTACGAATGCAGCAGGGATCCCGCGGTCTACAGTATAAGTCGACGGTGCTATCCTATTTCTAATTGCAAGTTGGGGTAGGCTTAGAGACGGACAGAGAGAGAGAGAGAGAGAGAGAGAGAGAGAGAGAGAGAGAGAGAGAGAGAGAGAGAGAGAGAGAGAGAGAGAGAGAGAGGGAAAGCGAGAGAGAATGCTTGTTGCTCGGACTCAAGAAAATTCGAATCCAGCAATTGACGTCCATTGTGTGTGTGTGTGTGCAGGATATCGGTCAAGGATGTGGAAACGAAGTCTTTACTGTGTCGTCTTCGAGCACACTACAGACTTGCGCACGTGGTAATTGGTGACACTCCGTTAACAGTCGCGCCGCCAACTTGGAGTTACTTCTCCTCGATGATCTTAAGGCCAATGTCCACGATGCTAGAACTTGATCCAAGTTCTAGTTTCGAGAAACGTGTAGCCAATCAATTTGCAGCTTTTATGGAATAGCTGCACGTTGATTGGCTACGGATTTCTCAAAACTAGAACTTGGATCAAGTTCTAGCATCGTGGACATTGGGCTTTACTCACTTGCCACGCGAATCTCCTGATAAAATATGTAGAAAGCAGAGAGAGAGAGAGAGCGCCAATGTGAGCCACAAAATGAACAGAACTTGGTTCTCACAATGTATTATAGAAACTGAATGTATTATAGAAACAAAACTGAAGACATTTGTTGTCTACAGTTTCGCATTGGACCTGCGATTCCAAAATTTCTCTACGATGGCGTAAACGTTTCGATCCTTCTTCGGGCCTGCCGCAGCAAAACTCGGTTATTCCTGATAAAAACCTTATCTCGTCCACGTTTCATCCCAATGTTTTCTCGCCAATTGAGACGCTGCCCCCTTCTCCTCTGCAGCCAGTTCGTAATCTCTGTGCGCTCGAACGATAGGGCACATTTTATTTCGAACAACAACAGAGGCAATTGTAACCGGAGCTCCCTGGTACACGTGTAATAGACTGCACGTGTGATCCGTGTATTAAACTTGTCCGTGTTTTAACGCGCGTACACGAATTCGAGGGATCTCCGTTTACGTGAATCCGTGAACACGTGGGTGTGACACGTTTTCACGAATATCCGTGTATGCGACATATGTAAACCTGTATACCTCAATAGGGAAATATTTAGAGAATTATGTGACAAAATCGGGATAAAACTTGGAGCGCTGGAATTATGCGTGCACATAATTAGTTACAACTTGTAACTAAGGTACTAAAATAAAATAAAAATAGCCCGAAAAAGGGGAATTGCGTGATTTGTTGTCTACAGTTTCGTATTGGACCCGCGATCCTAACTGGGATTCCATAAAGATAAATTCTAAAATAATTCGCGCTGCGGTGCTCGTAATCGTAAGCCACGGGCTGTCTTGTTTCGTTTTACTTTTATTAATAACAAGATTTTGTAATTGGACTATCAGAACTAAAAATTAATTGATTTGAAAGTGGAAACTGTTCGATTGTATGCGACGTGTGAAAGAGATTTTGTTATTCTAAATGGGTTTCCGTTTGTGTTGTAGCCCGCACTAGGTGATCCCAGGCCACGAGTGATACCAGAACCGCTGGCATCGGGTAGCATACTTATGCCGACATTGATACCACCCGAACAAGACTCCAAGCCAGCAGAGGTAGTACCGACGGCACCGACAAATATGCCGAAAGAAACGAGCAAAAAGCCCACCAAGGACGATAAGGAAGTCATTCAAATCATTCGGGGCAATCGTGTGATTAAGTTACCACCTATTGAAGCACCCGCTACTAGAAGTAAACGATTGCAGGCAAAATCTGAGACGCCGCAGATAAATCCCGAACCGACGAAGAAAGTAGAAAAGCCCGCGTGAGTACATTATGTTAATAAATTAAGAATACAGATGCACAGGTGGTTTTACATGCAGTTTGCCATGCAAGGGTCGATCACTTTGAGATAAAAAATTTTTATGTGTTTATATTTTGATATTTTAGGTGTATTTTATTAGATTGTTAGATACTTTCTCATACTATTATATATTATATATGCATATAATGTGGTCAGAGCTTGTAATTAGTGTAATTATACGAGCTAGTACAAGTCGCTCTGTGATTACTTAAAAAAATAAAAGCAGTACTTTCAAGTATACTCAAACTGGACGAGTTTGAACTCTCTATTAGTACCACAAAAAAAACAAAGGTGTTTCTAACAATATGTAGATTAAATACATTATTAACAGTTTCATAGTGTTCTTTGAGTTTAAGTACTACTTGTAAAAGATTCTTTACAAGAGAAAGTACTTATTCTAGAACTCGAACTAAGTAGTCGGGATTCGATTACTTTGCAAGTGCAGCGTATCAAATATTATTTTCTCGAGCATTACTCGAAGCCCAAAAAAAAAGAAACTTATTGGATTTGACTCGGATTTTTGAGTGCATATTGAACTTGATCTCATCCTTGAATATTATACTGGATGTCTGTACAAATAAGTTTCTTTATATTGGTCTTATGTCCTCGACTAGAATTTAATAATTGTTTTAACATTGATGCAGTCAAGTATCAGTTCCGCCACAAGCACATAACAAGGACGAGTTCAAAATGGGACAAATAATGAATGCAGAAGAAGAGGAAGACGATGAGGATGATGAAGAGGACAATTCAGATTCAGAAGATGATCCCGACCGATTATGGTGTATCTGCAAACGGCCACATAACAATCGATTTATGATATGCTGTGATGTCTGCGAGGATTGGTTCCATGGAAAATGTGTGCATGTCAGCAAAGCCATGGGTAAGTATCTGTCATCTTAAGTTTATGCGACGAGAGAAAATATTTCTTTTATATTTGTGAAAAGGGTTTTAGGGTGTGAGAGTCGAACGCGGTTATTAGTGCGTGTCCATCTTTTATAATTGTTCCAATACAATTCTTGATTACAAGTGTCGGACGTTTCGGTTAAAGGTTTTAACTGTCTTCAACGATGAGTTCTTTAAAGTGTGCTCCATTATAGACTGAGAGAATTGTGTCTGATTCGTGTAAATGATTAGCCAATTCGGGTCAACCAGAGGATTGACTACTAGATTCCCGTTTAACAAACAAATTTTGATACTTTTATCTTCAACGAATCAAAGTTGTATAAAATTCAACTCTTACAGCCTAAATTTTTCTTATTTTTACTTTTACTTTCGAGAGTCCAGTTATTTAATTCCACTTATTTAATTTTACATTTTGTATTATATTTGTGTTATACAATATCTGTTTTATACAAATGTGTGATAGGTCAACAAATGGAGGAGAAGGGTATAGAGTGGGTTTGCCCAAATTGCCTAAGAAAGAAAGCTGAGGAAGAAAAGATGAAATCGAGCTCGCAATCGCTACTTGCAAAACAAAAAGCAAAGGTTGAATTTGTAGGTGATGCACCTGTGCCATTGAAAGAAACACCTCCGTCAAGTTCTTCCACCGACCACAGCGCTGCTCCAGCTTCTAGCACAATGCAATGTGTTGTCTGTAAGAAGGAAGCCAGAAATTCCAGCATTTATTGTTCAGACGCATGTATACTCGCTCATGCCCAAGAGACTTTAACCAAGGAAAAGCCCGTACCATCTGGATCAAATATAAAACCTACAAAATCATCTGTGACAGAAGCCGCGAAGGCAAAACCCGAGGCTAGAGTAGTAGTCTTCGATAGAAAAACCGGTAAAGTTCTTACCGGTAAATATATATTTGGTTGATATTAATTACATCGAAGTACAATCAAAGCTCTCTATTCTGAATAAGTTTGTTTTTTCGTAAACAAATGAAGTTGAAAATCCAATTCTTCGCCAGTAAATAAAACAACCAAGATTATGAAATGATTCGATGTAGCTGGCAAAAAATGTTTCTTTATTAAAAACACATTGTGTTGGTCCAATAATTTCTTAACCTTTGTTAAAAGGTGTTAGTTTAGAATAGAGAGAATCCATCGTATTTATGTACATGCACGCGGGTGAATTGTTATTATTATTATTATTATTTCAGGTGCAGATGCTCCTCTGAGATCTAGTTTGCGAACATGGTTGAAAGACAATCCAACTTATGAAATAGTCGAAGCTAATAATATTAATACACTTCAAATAGGCGGGAAGTTCGTCACACAAATCCAAACATCTGGAAAAACTGTATGTGTTCAATAAAATTAGTTCAAATAAATTAAATTATACAATTAGGAAGAAATTTGAGACTTTTAGATATGTAAGAAATGTTTAACGAAACAGTTTAAAACATTAACTTGTAAAGCAATTTTTAAGTTGGTATAAAATGATTTGCTTTCTTCTAGTCTATTCTGTTTATTCATATAAATGATACTGTTAAGAGGATCTTAAAATCATGTTTTTTTTACCGACACATTCGAATATAGTTTTTACGCTTGTAAATCTTTTCATTGGCTTTTATACGCAAAATTGTTTTATCATTTTTCTTTAGTAATTGAAAGTAATTAAATTAGTCATTCATCTTGGTGATCAATGCAATTGTTTAGCGATTGAATTTAATATCAGTTATTCATTTAATGAAGAAATAGCAGAGATGCATTTTATATATGGTCGTGCTAAGAGATTTTGTGTAAAAATTTTCATCTGTGTGTTTTTGTTTTTGCATGAGATAAATAGAAGCAAGCAAATCCTTTGCTTTACGATAAAATCACTTGTAAGGCCAACGGCACACGACACTATTTTTCCTACTGGATTGCTTACGAGAGACAATCAGGATTTAGCCTTAAGTCAACTGATCTAAAACTCTGCATCCTGATTGACTCTCGTAAGCAATCCAGTAGGAAAGATAGTATTGTATGCCATTGACTTAATATTGACAATTGATTTTTTTAAACCATATTTAGTAATTATGTTTCACTTGCTAAACTATTATCAGGTACATCTCAATCCTCGTTTTATAACAGCTTATTTTTACTTGTACAAAAGTATAGATTAAAAAAAGCAAAATATTTAGAATTTCTATTATGTAGAGATTTTCGTAAGATATATCTGTAGTTAACAGAAAGATATGCAAACTGTTTTCAGGCAAAAATTACGCAGATATCCCCGGTTAAAGTGCAAAGTATGCCCAAGATGATCTACACAAAGGTAGTAGGAACCAAACAAACCGTTTTAGCACCTAACAAAAAAATTACAATAATTCCCGCTATGCAACAGCAAGCGAGCGTATCACCGGGAAGTAAACCGGCACAACTGAAACAGACGATAATTTCCGCGTCAGGAAAGAGCCCTTTAATATTGAAGACATCGAAAACCGTGACGCAATTGAAAACCCAAGCGGCAGGCTCGCCGAAGCAAACGCCGATTAAAAAGCAAGAAGCGAAGTCGTCACCGTCCCAACTGAAGCAACAAACTAAATTAACGCCGGTAAGAAAGCCAGAGACGGAACCCATACGAGTGAATATCCGTAAGACGCTAACGGAGCTGCTGTCCAGTCGTATAAAGGAAACTGAAGATCTGAAAATAACCGACGACGAGATCGCCGAATTGGCCTTCAACATAGAACTCGAGATGTACAAGTATTTTAAGGACACTGGTTCTAAATACAAAGCAAAGTACAGAAGTCTCGTGTTCAACATAAAGGATACCAAGAATTTGACGTTGTTTAGAAAGATCGCGGATCGTTCATTAACGCCGGACGCGGTGGTACGATTAAGCCCGGATGAAATGGCCAGCCAGGAATTAGCCGAGTGGCGCGAGAAGGAGACCAAGCATCAGTTGGAAATGATAAAGAAGAACGAACTGGATTTGATGGCTCAGGCCAAGTCGATAGTTGTGAAGACTCACAAGGGTGAACAGATAATCGAGAACGATGGTGGAATTGATCACGTTGATCCTAAAACGCCGGTACAGGATATCGTTTCCGCGTTAAATAATGGTGACAACATAAGTTCCACGGTCGACGATCTGGAGAAGAATAAAAATATGGAGGATAGACTGAAGGAAGTGGAAACAAAAAAGTCCAAGGGTGCTGATGAACGAAGGAGGAAAGACAAAGAGAGAGGAAGAGAGCGCGATGGCGGGAAGTCCAAGAGTAAGGATAGACGGGAGAGAAGTCGCAGTCGACATCGTCGCAGTCGGGATCGAGATCGTAGCAAGACGCGGGACAAGAGCAAGGAGCGAAAGTCGATCAGGAATAAAGAGAGCAGGCGCGACAAGGACAGAGAAAAGGATAAAGATCGAGATCGGAACAAGGATCGGGACAAGACGAGCAGAAAGGAGAGCAGGGAGCGAGACCGGCTGAGAGACAAGGACAGGCACAAGAGTAACGACGATTGTTCTAGGAATCGTAGCGGGAGTAGAGAATCCAAGGATGTCGATAAACGAGAGGAGGAACGTAAGAAGGAGATGGAGAAGAAGAAGGAAATTTCGCCGCCGCCTGCAGAAAAGCCGATAGAGGACCGCCTCTGGCGGCATATAGAGGATGAGGCGACAACGAATACGATCGACGGTAACGATTCCGATATATCGGATAGAGAACCCAGTTCTACTGTCACGATCAAAACGCCCGATATAAATGAGGAACCCGAAAGAGACAAGGAACAGGTGATGGACAAGGAAACGTCGGCGAAGGGTAGCTGGCAGACAGTCTGGCGCGGTTTCGTCAACATGGTCGACGTTGCCAAGTTCTTCATAACCGCCCAGGAAGTGAGCGGCAACGCCAAGGATCTTATAGATGATCTACCGGACACGGTCGATGTTGTCGGTAGGATCAGCCACGAGACCGTTTGGGACTATATCTCGAAGATGAAGAGGAGTGGCTCGAAGGAGATTCTAGTCATCAGATTAACGGCTGCCAATGATGAAGAGAAGATTCCCTACATAACTCTGTACAGTTATCTGAACAGTAGAAGTCGTCTGGGTGTTGTTGGTAATGTTTCGAAAAACATCAAGGACTTTTACATAATGCCATTTTCGAGTCAGAGTACAATACCGCCGGTCCTGATGCCACTCACCGGGCCCGGCTTCGAGGAGAACCGGCCGCACTTGCTTCTAGGCATTATAGTTCGCAATAAGAAGAAACGATTGTCGGTTGTGCCACCGGTATCGTCGAAAACATCCAAGACATCTGACAGAAGTTATACTCCGCCGTTGATCGGCGCGCCGAAAGAGAAGTCTGTGTTGCCATCGCCATCCTCGTCTCCTATGTTATACAAAACGATAGCACTAGACTCGAAAGAGAAGACGGCGGCGGCAGCGACTCCGACGGCAACGGCAACGGTGACAGCAGCGACAGTGACGCAGATGACCCTGGAATCTCTGAACAAAGCGCACATAGGTATGTCGCGTGGTGTCATAGACACCGCGACGATATGTAAGATTGTGCCGGAATTGTCGTCAAAGATCGTTGACCTGACCTCGTCGCCCGGTCGACCTGATGTTATCACATTGGACGACGATGGAGATGAGCCGTATAGCCCTGGTGATGATGATGATGATGATGATGATGATGATATGAATCTGCAAAGTACCGACACAACCACTAGCATCTTATCTTCGTCCAACAAGAACCCCACGGAGTTACAGAGGAAGATGGACGAGCTGAACCGGCAGATTGAGGAGCAGAAGCAACAGATTGAGGAACAGCGGCAACAGATACAGAGCATTAGCTCGTCGTTTCTCGACGAAGCGACACCCACTTTGCCGGTGAGAACCTCCATTAGGCTCATTTTCCGCGGCCCCGATTGTCAACGTCATGTTGTCACAATATACTCTTTGTTCGTCTTGTGCAAATAAAATTTATCTCGAGTTCCACCACACGCACATCCCCAACCTCATCTCCCGAGCTGCTCTAGATTCTTGCTTCTAAGGAAACTTGGCTGAACGAGTCGAGTATCTTCTCGTTAAGGATTATTGAAACCACTCCGGTCGAACTTGGTGAGGAATTCGCGTTTAGTAGCAAGTGTGAAAAACTGAGGCAACACTTGTCTAGTGTATGTAGAATAAAGATAAATTGTACATAAATTACAACTCTTGCCGTATGTGTTTATATATACAGGGTGTTTCCTAAGTACATGTCGAAAATATTACGAGACATTCCTTGGCTTATTTTATGAAGAAAATTTTCATAGAGTAAGCTAAAAAATATTCCCTTACATTTTCCACACTTAGGAAACACAGTGTGCGCGCGCACGCACGATGTTTCAAATAGCACGGTCGAGCACTCGATATATTAGCTGAAGTAGGAATCTGTCAGTAGCCCCGTACCCTCTTTTGTGTATGATCTTATCGAATGACGTCTTTAAAGAGACTAGCAGTAGATTCGTTCGACAAGTTTTTGATTTAATTCACACGTTCTTTTCTCTGTTACTTGTCAAGTAACTTCGCATCAGCGAGATATGTAGATCTGCCAGAGATACGCTCGTGTATTTCCATTGACCGCGCGATTGTTTTCGAGCCAGATAACGTCTGCCCCGGTTGCTATCTCTCTTCATCTTCTATCTGAACTTTTGCATCTTTGTGATTATTTCAGGGTCTGGGTCTGGATCCGCCCACCGACGATTGCGATGAGGCTTACAGTCCATCGAACGCGCGGTCTTTCACACCGCCGCCGCCCATCTCCAAGTTTGCGCAGCCCATCCTCGATAAAGTCTCTGACATCACCATACCGCCGAATCTGCAGGAGATCTTGGCGAACGTAAAGCGGCAGGAGTCCACCAAAGTGGATCCTTATCTCCCGTCCAAGCCCAGCGCGTCGTTCTTACCCACGCTTTACCAGAACACGGAGAGATATTCGCCCACGCCCACGCCCTCGTCCAGGATCAGTCAGTCTGATCAGAAAGCACCGCCGGAAGCTGCCAAGGAAACCAAGAGCACGTTGAGTACTTTGAGCGATCTGGATCTAATCCGAAAGGCTGAGGAAGAGCTGGCCGCAGTCGCGTTAGCGGCGGCAGCGGCGTCTGCAGTGCCAGTGCCACCGCCATCCTCTTCCTCTTCATCCTCATCATTGTCGTCCGTGCACGTTTTAACACCACCTCCTATCGGCTCTGCAAACGACACGCCTACATCGCCATCGCCGCAGGTTCTATCGTCGCTCCCGCTTCCCGCGGAGTCTGCGTCGGAAGCAGACAAACTGAGCAAGTCGAGTCCTTCGGATCCCTTCAAAAAGAGTTTCACTCCCGAACAACCGAAACCTCCCGGTCTCGAGGACGAAGATTTCCCCACCTTTCCATCGACTCCACCAGCCATGGACGTCTCTAAGGAAACGAGCGCATCCCACTCGAAAGTTTCATCCAAGAGCGGCATTGTGCTGAACGTCAAGCGGAAGTTGAGCGACAACGGTAGCTCGCCGTCGCCTACCAGATTACCGAGGAGGATTACAAAGTCGCGCTGGGGTCAAAGACCGTCCGAGTAAGACGGTTCTCCGCGACTTGCGCGGTGTGGTGATCTTCCAGTACGTAAGGATGTACGAGGATGTTATGTACTTTCTGCGCGCTCTTGTCCAGTGAAATTGCGTCTTCTTTTCACAAGGAGGAAAGGATCATCCAAGGAAACGATAGACTATTAAGAAAGCTATGCTGTAACTTGTAGTAGAATTGTACAAGGCGTTATTTTGTTCTCCATTATCGAACTTTGCGCGTCAGTCGGGTGTGGTGTAAACGACTGAAAAGAAAAAAAATGTGTATATCAGAAATTGTCAACGCGAAAGAGAGCGAGAGGAAACGAATGCGATTGTAAACGCGAAACCGAGCCGTGTTTGATGGTAGCGAATTGTATGCATTTCCATGAACGCTTTTCGATATAAGGTCGAGAAAGACATTATATTCTCAGCAAGTATCGAATGTAACGGTGGTGTCTTTACTGTCGTACTCTGGTGTCGAGATTGTCCGCACTCTTAAGAGAGGAACGGCGGTATGAAGCTGACAGTGTATGTTTCACGGGAAACTCGTTCGCGAGGAAACCTGGACGATTGTACCCTTTTTCCGCAGACCTCTATTTCTGCTTAAGAACGTACATTTTTCACCACTTTGTGCTGACTGACGTTTCTTCTATGTCGAAGGAGGAAATGCGGGGACAGTTTTGAAGGATATCCAAATTAGCCTGTCATTCGTGTTGAAATGATGCACAGCGTATCTCAAAACCAGTTTCACAAACGTCGGTTGACTTCTCTATCTTTCTCTTATTACTATCTTAGAAGGGATAGAGATTTAATCTCCAGTTAACTGACGTTTGTGAAACTGACCTAAAGGAGTGAGAGAGGATAAAATTCGGAGACGAAAATTCTGTTACTTTTTTTCCGGTCTTTGTGTACCGAGTTATTTAACAATTAAATCAACCGGTTTTCCTTGCGCGCTCGTACCGAGCAGATCGAGCGGCGCGAGAGCCCTACATTTAACGCCCCTACTTTCAAAATTAATGACTGGCGCATTATTGTATTTAAAATCAAGACAATAAAAATGAAATAACGTGGGAAATATACAACATGACCATTGAGTGGCTAGTCCGTGCGTCTTGCGCCGGAGATAAATGTCACGCAGGAACATTCGTTTCAGAATTGTACTCCTTCAAAGGTGAATTGAGTTTTGGGACACCTTGTTTAAACGCGAGACTGATTCCGACGCTGACGTCTTTGTAGCTGCTCTGCAGTTCAATATATGACTGTTGTACTGGAAGACGTGTGCGTGTGCGTGTGTAAATCTTGACGCATGGCTCGATCGACGTACGTGCGTCGAGTCAGTGATGGATGTTGCTGGAGATACATGTACTATCCTTGTAAATACCAAAGCAAAAACGTATGGGTGTGTGTATGTGTGTGTGTGTGTGTGTGTGTGTGTGTGTGTGTGAACAAAACTTTACGGTTGCGATAGCACCCGCCCTCGTATATGACATACGCAGTTGCTGCGCTCGATGGATACATATATGTAAATACACATAAGCAAGTGCTGCAAAATGAGTTTCTGTAATATACTTTATTAACAATTTCACCTTGTCGTCAGAGGTAGTCGGTCACTTTCTTGCACAAGGTTGAATATACAGGGGTATCCTTCTCGAGATCCGAATACCGTTTCTCTTTATCTTCAAAAAGATGGAGCTGATTTTCGAGAAATTGCAACTGTGGAAAAATTATATACATATATATATATAACTTTTTAATGTATTTTCGAATATCTATTTAACTCAAAGTAGTAGCTATGTAAAATTAGCTACGAAACTTGAAGATATTTCGGACACGATGCCATTACGTTTAAATTATTTTTTTCGTCGATGAAAACCTTCGAGGAGACTTCGTTAATTCAACGACCGTTGCGATTGAATTATTCTTGATGCGATCGAAGCGTATCCCTCATTGAGAAGTGACAAAGTGTTCCCGATTGCAACATTTCCCATTGTAAGAGTGGCAGATTGAGCGATATTGCGATGTGAGAAGGCAGATGTGTTTTAGGATAAATTCTGTACTTTAAGCAAACAGCGATGTATATAATTCGCGCAATTTTGCTCTAACCAAAAAAAAACCACTAATAACACGCACCACGCGACATACACACACATATATGATATTCGATTGTAATTGTACACAAGGCGCAAAGCTAATATTGTATACGTGCGTACTTGCTGTATACACATTTTACATGCATATACAATATATATATTATATACACACAAATATATAATTATAATTATATGTAATTATATATACATATATATACATGCATACACGCGCGCGCGCGCGCGCGCGTACTTACAGCAACGTGGTACATTTTATCTTGTGTGCGCGTGTGCGTGTGTGTGTGTGTGATAGATAAAACGTACTAAGTAGCTGTAAGTTTATTCTCTTCCATAATATAATTAGTTACTAGGATCGCTAATATACATTCAAAGCATTTAATTTTTTTGTATATGTGATGAACACATCGTTAAAATGCGTATGATGTAACATATCGCGATGTTCATGCAATTAACTCGTTTGTTAGCAATTTTTAAGAACTATCCAGTATACACCAATAATTACATAACATGTAACTATAATGGCTGTATATCGATATTATAATTTCCCGCTCAACGCTATAAATGTAATGTAACACGTGTTGTACGCAACAGTTGTATTGTTAAGCGGGAAATTATGACGTTGATATTACGATGATTGTATATGTATGATACTGTTGATTGGTGTTTACTGGGTACTCATTTAATGGTAGGATAGATATTGATGTACGACATTTATATTTACATTGTAAAATTTCTGCGTTACTGTGTATCGTTTAAGGCTATTTACTTCCGAATCTTGATACGAAAGAGATTTAGGGAAATATCGTTGTGGTACGCTTTTGTTATTGGTATGACGATATTGAGATGTAAGTAAATTTCGCCGTCTTTTTCGTGTTTACGAGTTTTCTTCACTTCACGAGTTTTAAACGTAAAGGTGTGACGCCCTTTTATATCCTCGTATGCGTTCTTACCAGTTTCTTTTGCCCTCTTACCGAGTATAGAAGGTACGATGTGTATGCTGTGTACATATAGACCTACAAAAAGAAAGCAAATGTACGTGCGTCTCGAATTTATCTACGACACAGGGCCCGAGCAGAATGGCTGTCTTATACTCTTAAGACAGCCTTAAGACAATGTTTTATGTTTTAAGCCTTTGTTTTGAGGTAACGCACAATAACTGTTTTATGTCTTAAGAGTACAAGACAGCCATTCTGCTCAGGCCCTTATTGTGCGTCGCTTTAAGACAAAGACTTGTATTGTCTTAAAGAGCATGTATGTACAGCTATTCTGCTAAGGCCCACAATTTGAGTAGCTCGATTACCGAGAATGGTATTGCGCAAAATAGAACACGTTTGTTTCAGTACAACCTGCAAACCCTCCCCTTTTCTTATCTGATATAGAAGAGTGTGTAGAAATTGATAGTTTAATTTGTAGACCATCAGGCTATGACACCGGAGCTACCCTAGTTTTAACTTGGTGACCAACAAGCGCCACTACATGATGCAGCATATGTTATTATATTTACACGCATCGCTGTACATTTCTTGTACGCCCCGTCTACATTTAATGGATTATTTGATAAAGGAATTAGCCGTCTCACTATATTGTACACTTTTGTATCGCGATCTTCGGTTGATAGAGCACTTCTTCATTTCATGTTATGTATCTCGTCATTATTATAAATATTAATCTCAATCCTAAAGGGGATTATGTATATGCGACCGCTGATTTATCATTGTCTCTCCTCACGCTTGGGTAGTAGTATTCATTGTAGTTCCAATCATCCCAGTCAGCAAAATGTTAGCGGATTCATCAGAAACCCACACCAAAACCGTAGCCATCTGTGTCCGCATCAGGCTTTCGTTTTGGCAACAGAGTTGTCTGTAGAACATACGCTGTCAACAGATTGTCGGTAGACACCGAGTGGGTCCAGTTATGTGAACATATTTTTTTTTGTATTTCTGATGACATGCTGGCAACATGTCGAATATATCAGTTCCTGTATGCAATCTGCAGTCATTCTGTCTTCAGAATTTGTAGTAGGCATTTGACGAAATCTGTTTTAGCAGATTTAGCTATCTGGGATGCAAATTATAAGTATTCATGTTCATCACCAAATATATCCTAACATGCGCAGCCCAGATTTGACCATTCATAGCACATGGATCATTTTGATCTTCTCGCGAAAGCAGCCCGTGTAAAGCCCGATCAGACTACGGATTGGGATTAGATTGGGATTGGGATTAGATTGAAATTTAACCAATCACAGTAAAGCCCGTATCAGACTACGGATTGGGATTGGGATTAGATTGAAATTTAACCAATCACAGTAAAGTTTACTAATCTCAAGTTCAGTAAC
>NW_011967246.1:4481381-4504648 GCF_000949405.1 Vollenhovia emeryi
TTTTACTCTGATTGGTCAAATTTCAATCTAATCCCAATCCCAATCCGTAGTCTGATACAGGCTTTAAGAATCGATTATGAATACCGGCCGCAGGTTTCTCTCTGTAGACTGCGTGCTCCCAGCTTAAGACTTCCGGTATGGAAGTACGTACTAGCGCCACTAGCGATATTACCGCGCCCGTAGTACATTCTTCCTGACACGCGCAATGGAAGCAGAGCCATTTTGTTCGGAGGTAGACGTGGCGGCCGGATTGCTCGGCAATCAGCAGCTACGACATGATTCTCTGTAAGTATCACGCGAAAAACGTTCGCGTTTCTTAATGTTGTTCGTTCTTCAACGAACAGTTGAAGTTGCGCGAAATATTAGAAGAATACGGATCTTTGTACTTGGAAATAATGCGGTCGATTCCTCGCGCCACGTGTCCAGAACGTTTCTACACGATTCCGACTTGTATTACTTGTAAATTCGTTTTAACGGCGAGTCGTTGTAAAATTATGTGTTCTCAGAACGATCACGATGATAAATTTGATTATCCTTAGTCAACGCCGTCGCGCTTGATCTTGCCGGATATGATCGAGTGCTGTTTCGAGTCTTCGAAAAGGCGTGCTTGGAATACGATTTGTAGTTGCACGCACGCTTGCACAGTGTTGCGTGAATACAACCTGAGAGATTCAAGTTGATGGAATATATTCCTGATGTAAGAAAAAATTAGTTATCCGTCAACGGTTGTTCGTCTATCACGGATGGATTCACATTCGCATTTCCTGAATTCCTCCAATTTTTACATAGATACAAGATGCAGATAGTAGCTGTATCTGTAACCATATCTTTTAAAGAGGGATACCAAGCTCTGGTGGTGAATGTATTAAATATTAATTTGTGTTCTTATGAAGCACGTAACGATATCTTTTTCTTTTTAGCTGCTGCGCTACCACTGGTACTAGTGGCATTATGTTCACATTCCGTGTCCTCAGAAGTCACGCAGTCGACAAGTACTTACTTGTCCACGGCTAATAGAGTGCGTTTAAAGAACATCCTCAATTCAGGATTTCAATTGGACGATGTACCATCGGTGTACTATGCAGTCAGCGGATACAAGCTGCTCGGAGAGCCTGTATCGAAAGAAGCAAACGTAATTTTCTTTCTCTCGTATAACTGTTCCGTTTAAAGACTAAAGGTCTATACAAATTTTATCTATCTATTATTTCTGTTTTTTACAAAGATACAAATTATCTATCTATTATTATCTATACAAATATTATATCGTGATGAAAACAGCTACATTGAAATACCATGATTTTTGATTAGTCTTTCTGAGTTTGACTTTTCTTCATTGCAACCAGTGGTATCTCGAATTTTCGTATTAATAGCATTTGTGCTTATCGTAGACCGTCTGCAAGTACTTGGTCAAATCCAATGGAGAAAACATCACGCCCGAGACGGCATTTTATCTTGCCTCCACGTGGAAAGCTATTGGAGGCTGCCAAGAGTTTTCTACTAGTTCCGTGACAAAGGTATTGTATTTGCTGACTTTAGTAATCGAAATACGATATCTACAGTATTTGTGTAATGATGTCTACAATAATAACTTTCGTTCTACTGCATAAAGAATGAAGATAGCGATTATTTCTGAACAAAGTATAAATATTACAGATAGCATCTGTACGCAACACAATGTAATATCTAAGTAATATCTTATTTATACAGGTATTGACAAATGTTATACAGAAGGATACCTCTACACTTTCTGATTTGTATTATGCAGTAAGTGGTTTAACGGCTTTGTCACAAGAGATACCTTCTGCCAGAATCGATAAGTTGGTGAAATTAATTCAAGCAGCTTTAAGGAAAGACGACAGCCTATGGAAGTGAGTTATACACAAGATTGTAGATGAAAGTCCCCGATTATGAGACAGCAGGTTTTCAACATCCAAATTCGATCTCAAATCTCTTTTCGCAACTATTACCAGGAATAGGAAAGTTACTTTTTAAAAGTAACTAATTACCGTCACTCGTTACCGAGTAAAAATGTAACTTGTTACAGTTACAAGAGAAAAAAAGTAACGTCGTTCTCAGTCCGTTACCAAAAAGAGTAACTTGTAATAACGGCATTACAAGTAACGCATTACTTCCGTACCCTAACTATTACACAATTTAACAATGAATGTTTTATTAAACAGATTTCACTCGTAGTGGAACCAACAGATGATGTCTATCGATGTAGTAGAAACCCCACTATCTCTTATTAGGATCCTATCTCATAATAGGGGACTTTCCTATAGAAAAGTTACTTTTTAACTACATATTAGCAATTATAAAGTTACAAGATAATTGTAATGATGTCCTGGAAACTTTCGTTCTTCTAGATGTGAAATATGAAGACAACAGTTATTTTACTGAACAGAATCTTATATTAAAAATTACGGATCGCTATTATGGGGGATATAAGTTAACCAGGTTTTTTTTATGTTGTTAGCTTGGGATACGTGTTCCACATTGCTGCAGATATAGGCACACCAGCTGCATTTGCTTTCGATCGTATCGAAGACGCTGTAGTACAGGCGGATGAAGTGGATGGCCAGTACCTGCAATTTGAAGGCGGTCTTTCTATAACAAGTATATATTTTGCAGTCTTCATATATTATAATTACAAATAGATTCTACATTCTAATTAATTGTGAAACACAAATGTATAGGTTTCCTTGTTAACGGTATCTTTAAACTGTCAACTTCGTTAAAAAAGAAGCCACCGTTGAATTTCCAACAGACTGTGAAATTCGGTAATTATCTTCTCTCGCGGCGTTCCGTGCAAACGACAAAGGGTGTTACAAATTTGCTGTCTGCCTTAACTGCCTTGGCGGTTGACAGTCCTGAAAAGCCCGTTTGCATAGCTCTAATCGATGAAGGGATCATTATATCTAATAAGCAACCGTTAGTCACGGTTAAAGTTTGCGACATTCTTGGCCAAGCGTTACCAACTGTGCCAAAAGTTGTTGCAAAGTCCGCCACACGAGTCGGAGACGATGTCGTTATTCTTAGCAACGAAAATTTGCAGCCGTCTACAACAGACAAGTGAGTGCTATGTGCCGAGTACAATCCCCAATACTTTACTGGATCAGCTTTACTGTATGCTGATACCGGCTATACCTTGGGGTACAGCAATAATTGTTGAATAATCCCTTTAACTCTTTTTTATAAACGTAATCAAGGTTAAGAAATTCAACACACAATACTCTTGTTAATTTGTTTTATACGTTAGTCAAAATATGACGAGGCTAGTCAAAATTAGTTCTAACAAAAGTCCTTTCGTCAATATCGCTACTTGTTAATTATTTATGAATCTACAAAGAGTAGAATTTACACTGATTGTTATTTAAAAATTTACAATATTCTATGAATTTTCGATTTAACTAATTAAAACTACAATATTAAAAGAGATGTTAGAACCAATCTTGATGAGTTAGATTAGGATTTTGATGGATTTCGGATTTTAATGAAATACATTTCAATGTGAAATAATATTGTGTTTGTCACAGAACTCTGTTCACGATGAATCTTATGAATGTGAAACCTGATCGCGGTTTTTACAAGATATTAGTAACCGCAGCTTCGGTCACTAATACGATTACAGTGAAGGTCTTGTCTGAAGCAATCCTCGACTATCTGGAGATCGGCACTGGCGATGCCGATCAAACCACTCAACCAAAACTTACGAGGTACTTGTGTACCTTATAACGCGTATTCGTGATACTTTATATACAGAGTGATTTTTAAGTACATACAAAAACTGAAAGGGGAAATTCTTTGACTTATTTTATGAAGAAAATGCCCTACGAACGGTATGCCTTAAAAGTACTTTGTTTTTAAAATATACGTGAGGTCTTCGAAGAGAAAAAAAATCGACATTTACATACATCATATTAAGTGCTTTTAATGGAAGAATCATATGTCACTGTTTGTTTTTCAACAATTTTTAAACAATTTGTTTGAAATGTTGAATTAAACAAAAACTGCCTCTTGTGATTTTTTAATTCGGTTAGTTATTTTCGAGTTAAAGTAAAAGACTTAAATTTTAAAGTGTAAAATATCTCTAAATGTTTTCTTAGATTTCTGAAATTTTAATTTTTTTCTCAGTCTTGACAGTTTATTTAGAAAACGAAGCACTTCAAGACATATATTTATAGGATATTTTCTTCATTGAACACAAGGAATATCTCCTTACATTGTTTTGTATTCAAGGATGCTTCTGTATGCTAAATTTTACATTTTTAAACAGGATATTCTACATTCGTTACTTTGTTTCTTGCAATGATTATTTAATTTCCAGAATAAACACAGAATCTCCCTCGGGCAAACTTGACCATAAAATAGAAGCTGATTCTCAGCAAAAGCTAGTCATGCGATTTTTGTTACGTGATTCCGCCAGTAAGAAACCGATGCGCGTGCATCAAGCCTTTGTGCGCCTTATATCCGTTTCCACATCTACCGACGATAAGCGAGGCCATGAAATATTTTTCGTCGCTGAGCCCGATGCCGCTCACGTTTATAAGTTTGACATGGTAATTTTACACTGTATATTATTTTGATTTTTTAACACGCATCTTTATACGCCAAAACTACAGTTTTGTATAACGAGAATACATTCCGATACTTCAAATCTTGTAAATGTTTTAGCCGGTCGGAACAGCAGCTGCAAATTTCGGTCACCAGAGTGGAGAATATAATATGGAGTTGATTGTTGGTGACGCTGTGATTAGCAATCCGTTCCGATTCAATATTGGCACGGTAACTCTGAAATTTCCCGATCCGACGTCAACGGAAGGTGTCGATAAGAGCGCCTCTTATAAACAAAAACCAAATGTGTATACAACCAAACCGGAAATAAAGGTAATTCTTTTCTAGATTTATGTATATACATGGTGCACGCCAGTGCTCGTTAGTGGCAGAAAATCTTCGATAATTCTGTCACCTCCAAAACACTGGCAAATAATTCCGTCAAAGTTTGTGTAATATATTCGTAAAGGAATATTTGTGCGCAATAGTTTCTACGCTTTGACGAACACCAACTTCTATTTGAAGGATTGCAATTGTCACCGAGGCGTTTCTCGTGATTTACCTTTGTTATTTCTCAAATTTTAGCACATGTTCCGCGAGCCTGAACGCAGACCTCCAGCATTCGTATCAAATTTATTCACGGGCTTGTGCTTGGCACCGGTTCTGCTGTTGTTAATTTTGTGGATTCGACTTGGCGTCAATATCTCGAATTTCCCTTTGTCTCTCAGCGCGATTATATTCCACCTTGGATTAGGAGGTAAATATCCATTTGCTGATAAAGTGCATTTAATATATGAATAGACTGAAGATTTCTACAAAGTGCACATTTTTAGAAAAATAAGATTAAAATTGAAATTTATCTTATTAAAATGGCATTTACATTTGTATATACATATATAAAAGTATTAGTCATTCAGAATATTTTACAAGATATTTCATATTTTATAAAAGTGTCCAAACGTCAACATAAATTTACGTAATTTTATTTTAAAAAATAATCTTGACCATCTTGACAAATTGAAACATTTTTCTTTTTTACCTTATTACATTTCTGTATATATTTTTATGAATTAATAAATATAATTTGTAAATACTGCGGTAAAATAAAATATATGTATAAATGTTGCCCGAATTGCTTGACAGGTGACGTTATATGTAGTCAATCTGTTTTCTTTGGGCGCATATTATGTCGTGATGTTTTTCTCAAATGTGATTGTGTTCTTCCGTCACATTTGTAGCCCTATTCACTACAAAAATTCCATTCACCACATTGATAAAAGTTCCTGTACAAATAACTGATTATCTATTTTTAGGTATCTTTGTGCTGTTCGGAATTTTCTGGTTGAAGCTCAATATGTTCGTCACGCTGCGATATCTTCTTGGCTTTGGTGTAGTTACATTCCTCGCTGGTAACAAAATGCTATCTCAGATAGCAAACAGGCACAAATCGCTACGTTAACTCATTCTCCGTTTTGTGACAACTCTGAGTCGAGTTGCACTTGCAATACAAAGAGCATAATAAATTGAAGATTACCATCAATAAAGTTCGAAGTGGCTACTCAACTTGTTAACGTGACAGAAACATTGTATCGTGCTGTTTTCTCACTTGTCACAAATGTATATAAATCACGAAACATTTATTTCATTTACTTTGTTTATTATATGCATCTCTTTATCATCATCTATGGCCTGAATTGTTTAATAATAATTAACATACGTACGAAATTTGGACGAAGCGAGGTACCCTTATCGTAGTTTGTCAGATTTAACATACGTATGCGCGCGTGCATATAAAACGTAATATAAAAATTCATTTATTTTCACGTCTGGTATTGCAATTTTACAAGGCATCTGTATATTTTTTATTTTATTTGGAATACTTTCAACTCAAAGTTACGTGCCACATATACATCTAGACTTTTCACTTAGTAATATATAAAAGGATATTAAATTTTTTTTCCAGTCTTTACGATAAAGTCATACAGAATTTTAAGTATTCAAAGTTCTTCCTTCCTAGTCAGTTCCAACTTGCCCTTTGCAAAGCTTGCGTAATACCGTATGTTTTTAGTGGTTGAATTGATTAAGCTTCAACCTTCAACCTTCACGGAAATATGCTCCGTCCAAATATTCGTACGTCCACGATAATTGAATACAGTTTGTTTGATATTAGTGTTAATGATTACAGATATCGATAAATTGGAATTATAATCCCACATTAAAGCAAATCTAGGCTATAAAATTTGATATTGACATTAAACTTTACTTGTTTAATGTTACATTTTATACAAATAGCGATGAAACATCATAGCATATAATGCTGACAAGAGTAAGTAAAATAAAAAACGCCGAAGTCCGGTATTTATAGAACAATGATGTTACAGTTTTAGTTACATATAAAATTTTAAATATAATGAAAACTATACTTAAAAATTGTGATTATTCAGCGTGGTGATGTAGACCTATACTAAAATGTGACAAATATGAATTATTTGTCGCAGGCGGGAATTGTTAAATTATTTTGCCATATGTTTTACTGTCTCCCATCCCCCCCCCCCCCCTTCACTCTCCCTCTCTTTCGTTCGCGAGAGAGTTTCTCACACGCACGCGACTCGTTCACTCATTCACTCGTCCCTTCTGTATCATGTAACAACTGATACACTCGTGTAAGTAACTCGCCTCAGCCTTCAATTTATCCTTCTCCGATCGCAATTGCATAGTAGTCGTTTGCACGAGGCCAAGTCGTCGCCAAAAATTTGTCAGATCTTGAAAATCTTCTGCAACCTATTGCGGATACGTTCTTTTTAAAAATTGATCTCTAATAGATTATGTAATATATACCTGGCAGGACACACTCCAATCTAGCGAGGAAAATGTTTGGTGCGGCGGAGGAGTCTGCACATTTTCCGGCGCCATATGATCGGCGAACGGGATTACTTTCTCGCTCTGTGTTTCGTACTTGCGACAGATTTGCATCAGCGTGAGCAGTCGTTTGCCTTTAGCTACAAGACACCTTAAATATTTTATCGTCTTGTTATATTCAATTGATAATATTTTTAATTGATTCTTGTCTTGCATCTGCTCTGTAATTGTTAATAATTATGATGATTGTGATTTAATAGAGTATAAAAGATATAATAATATCGTTATTGTGCAGCGATTTATTTTTATACATTTAGAGATTACGAGGTATAAATGAATTTTTACAAATTGTCACTGAAGCTTAAACCATTAAGGAAATGACAATATTGCACACCTGAGAGGAGACGATTTTTCACGATCCAAAAAGCTTTCTGGAAGAAGTCGTGTTCCGTCAGAATTTCGGAGATTTCTGTCTTGGTCAGTACATCAAATGTTGTTATTTTACTTCGAAACTTTCGTATTTTTTCGAAAAGACTCGCTGTACGTAATAATTGTTGCGCTATCACTTGCTGGTCTTTCTCGTCCTTGTCTTTGAGTGCCTCGTAACATTTTCTGCGAGTCTTCGTCTCTAGAATGATGTCATATTGATCAATATTAGCTTGCCTATTGGATATAGTCTCAACATAAAAATAATTTGCATTTGATAGACATGCAGTTGCATGTATATTTGCATTTTTTAATTATATTTTTAAAAAATAAAAAATATTTAGTATTAAATGTAAACAAGATTCATTATAAATGTACAGACATTCAAATGCACACTATTAAAAATAATAGATATTTCCTTACTATTTTGGTAATTTGACAGAATTTGTCGAAGATTTTCCCAAGAGCCTTGCAACTGATTTTCAAGTTGTGCCGCACAAATTCTCCGTATATCTTTACTATCCTCCATAAATGCATCAATTTTACCTTACGAGATATTAATTATTTCCATCAAAATCAACTGAATTAATTCAAAATTAAAATAAAAATTTGCATAAAGATGTGTCAACAATCCCGTATTTCAGTTCGATAATATTAAAACGCTACACGGAGAAAATTTTGTCTTAAAATTGTTATAAATTAATTGCACAAACAACTATTAATGTTTTATAAAAAATCAATATCTACATCTATTTTTTTTAAATATACCCACATAATTGTAGACTAGAACTTTCATGGCAGATTTTATTATATAATTTCATAAATATTTTCCTATCAGGGAAGTTAAATAAATTCCACATTTTAAGCTATTTATAGTATTGTAGTTATTATATAAAGTTAAAAGCGAGCAATTCGAATTTATTACATAGAATTGAAACTTTAATAATATAAAATTGTGCAAGATTAATACTTAATGTAATGCTTTTAACATTGTTCAATGATTCTTCCAACTGTTGCTGAATGCCATGAGTAATTGCTTGTAACGAAATTTCGATCTCGTTTTGCTGATAGTAGATTTTGTTAATTCCAGTATCCGTCTGCGCAAGCGCCTCGTTTAAGGCCTTTCGATAATTGTTTTCCTCGCACTCCATTCTCTGTGTATACGACCTCAATAATCGATCTATCATTTCAATATGCGATCTTGTATTCTTTTGATATTGTTCTTCGGCCTCGGCCACCTCGTCCATCAAAAAACTTATTCTGGAAAAGGTCGAATAGCCATAAAAATTTTTTTAAGGATATGCAAATTTATCCTACAGCAAAATATTCAAATTCTCATCGACTAATCATATTAAAATGCGGACCTTTTTTTGTTGTAAGACTTGTTCGAAGACTAACATATTGGTTATTAATGTGTTTAGATTCTTCGACTATTTTCGTTTCCAAAAATAAGATAAATACATAGCATAAAATACATACAGAAAATACTACTTCCAACAATACAGAACAGGTGCGATACATGCAGTGAAGTAATCTATGATACGAAGGATCTCCGGAGGAAAATCTCTCCTCAAGGATGAAATATTCTTTAAGTATTATTCAATTCTTATTCGGCCGCGATATAAAACTCTCTGAATGCACAACATAAACTAGTTGGCCGATTGGACAATTTAATTTAACGCGACACACAAGGCGACCTGTAGTCCTTGATATCGAGAGCTCGGTCAAAATTGCGCCACGCGATCTCCACGTCTTCGGCGATCCGTGGCATTTGGATCCTCATCATCTTCTCTTGCCATAATGTCCGGTAACGCATTGTACTTAGAGTACCCAGCTCAATCTCGCGCATTAAACGCTCTTTTCGCAACATCTGAGCGTGTTCCTCGGCTTCATATTGCTTTTGATTTTTGTTCCTCCATTGTACTTCCTCACTTATAATCACGCTCTTTCCTTTTGCCGCATTTGAAGCCGGTATCTTTAATGTATTTGTAAAAATATGTATTATATGATAAAAACATTTTTTTTATGTATCATTACATAGAAGACATATTTTTGTAATAAAAGAAATATTTAAATTGCTATTAACATTAAATATGAAACGATAAAATTTTTCAATCATTATTTTAATTCTATCTAATTGCAATGAAATTCTCGCACTCAATTAATTTCGTGATTAATGTTGATATCTATATACGTATCAGTGTAGTTAAGTTAACTATTATTTTTCTACATAAAAAGACTTTTCAAGAGATATAAAAATTCCCACGCTAAAACATGTCAAAATGGTATCTGGAACGATATCTAAATATCAGATGCAATATTGCATAAGGACTGTTCAGATATCGCTAGGATACTCAGACTATCAAAATAATTAAATATGTAGGACTTCGAGCTGGTTGCTAGAATCTTAAAACTGTTTACAGAACAATTTTTATCGTGTTTTGATGGCGCAACAAAATTATTTTTAGTATTTAGGTAAAAATATTTAGCTAATTAATTTTAATTAATTTTTTTAGCTATTTAATTTTTAGATACTTCAGTAAAATCATTCTTGCTGCGCGCATATCGGTCTTACTTACTGCTGGCCGCATTTTTTAAACTGTGTCGTGATTAATAAGTTGTACACGCATCAATTAAAAATTTGTAGGCTAAATTATCTATGCGAGATGTATGTGTTTTTCGTGATTTTCTTTTATACGAAATTTGATTATAGTACATACATACAGACATACATATGTCACTCGGTGCAAACATTACCAAAAGGTATAATTTCTTGAACATGATAAATGATTATATATGGATATGCACAAAACTAATTAGTTAATAGTTTGAGAAATATAATATTTTAACGGAATATTTTTCTAACTTGAGATTTATTTTTAAAAAATGAAGAAATCTCTTGATTTTCTGAGCAAGAAATAGTTAAAGTAATTGCAAAATCGTTTTTTAAAAATTTACATATTCGTGTTTAATTTACATATATGTATACTGTAAAAAACTGTGGTTATAACTATTACCAGGCGAGCCTGTAATATTGTTACAATGTCAGGCTAATATTTTGATAGAGTTAGATTTATTGCATTCAATCAACGACTGATCAATGATTTTACAAAAATAGCCAATTGGCAATGGAAGAGACGAAAGTTAGGCAATTTTACGATTATGTATGTATAATTAAACGGTGGTATAATTAGCATCTTTCTGTTACCGCGAACGGATCATTATCGAGACAAGGTCACATTATACATATCACGATTTACATAATTTAAAAAAGGTATAATGTATTCACGCACTCTTAATAAAAGATATTAATTTTAATGTTGCAATGTAAATATAAAACTTGTTACTGTACGATCAAATGTTTATGGTTAGTATTACGCGTAATAATAGAACATTTACAATGGTACTTTTTCAGCTACATTTTATACAGACAGATTGCGAGTCGAATATTATTCGAATTCAAATTTCTTTGATGAGAAAACGAATTAAATCACATCTTCAATGATTCGATTCGATTCAATTCGAATTCAAGGGTGTCCCATTATAACTTTCGAATTTTAGTTTCCGAAAAGTGTTTCTTATTTTGTTATATTAATAAAATAATAATAAAACTAGGTTAATTGAGAGATTTTCAAATATATTTCAGCAAAATGTTATTATATTTTCAGTAAAATATTTTTACTGGTGTGTACACCTGTATATAATAACATCAAGAATTATTTGACGCCAGCAAATGACTAGCAATGATTAAGCTTCTAATCGACCATGACTGGCGATGTGTTTTTAACACAGAAAATTTATTGCGAAAAATATTACCTCAGCCAGGGTTTGAACCAGGACCTCCCTAGGTCCCCCCTAGGACCCCCAGGTTCAAATCCTGGCTGAGGTAATATTTTTCGCAATAAATTTTCTGTGCTAAAAACACATCGCTAGTCATGGTCGATTATAAGGTTAATCATTGTATATATAATGTACTATATACAATATATATAATTTATACGATATTTGATGTAGAATTGGAAGAAAGATATAGAAATTTTATTAAAATATTCATAATTATTCAATTAACATAAAGACAATTGCAATGAGATCAAAGATAACAAAAATATCAATCAGTATTCGACATTGACTGTACATCGACGCATCTGATGACGAATTGGCGTCGATTCGACTAATCATTTTTGACCGGGAAAGTTTTTCTTCACATACAAAAACATGTCGTGTGCAATTGCCATTTTGCAAAGAAACTCTTAGCAGCTACTAAGAGTACAAAAAGATAAAAATAATAACAAAACTAAAAAATAAATTTCGAAAATAAAATATTTGCCACGATTGATTCGTGACAAAACGGTTTTAGATCTACGATCATGATATTTACGTATCTCGTTCCGGTAAAAAAAAACAAGAGACATTAAATTAATGAAGAGGGTATCGAAAAAAATCGTGTTAAGTTTTGTTTTTTAGTGCTTCTCCCTCGATCTGTTACGCTAATTCGTGGCATTTCCAGGTGGAAACGGAGATACAGAAAAGTACGCGTAGAAATGGGAAAGATTGGTAGAGATTGGAAAAAGTCAATGTTCTCGACGGGATCCGGAATTCCCTGTGTAGATTCTTATGTTAATTTTGTCGTCTACCATTTATTATACGTTACGCAAAGAGATGGTGACGCGCCTGTTCATACCAAGGTCGCGGTGAACGTGGCTCATCCTCCTTTACGGATGAAGAAATTGACGAACTCGCTCACTTTTCCATTTATCTATCTAAAAACTCATTGTTGCCATTCCCGTCAATATTTAGAATAAAAACTAACGTGACAGATATTGAAAGTGTGAAATTTAATGACTTGTAACTTTTTTTTCGAAATAGTTTGTTGGTTCTTGATTGTATTAAAGAAGAGTCTTAAAAAAATCCTAATAAACACCAGCTATAAACAGTTACGTAACATCAATATTATAATTTCCTATTCAACTAATATGCTGTAATTGTTATGTGCACAATATATGTTATATTACATTTATATTGACGAGTGGGGAAATTATATATTAATGTTCATGACACCCGTGGCTCTTGGAAATAAACGGGCGACGCCCAAATCTTGAGCAGACGTGAGGAAGTTGATGGCAGGCAACTTTGCGTTCGGAATTCCTGTCGAGTCACTGGATTGGGTTCAATGTCAGCACGTAGGGAAACGAGTCCTCGATCAATTCGAGGAACCTTTCGCGGCACGTGAAAAGATCTGGTGTGAGATGTACCCAGGTGGAGGACGTGGACACGTGAGGAACGTGTAACGTGGGATTTTTGGTAGAAGTAGTGGTAGGGGCGGTGGAGTCCGATCTCGTCGTATAAAAGTCTTTGGACCTACTGTTCCGAGAAGAGTCAGTCTTCGTCCGAAAACGCGATCTCAACAAGGTACGTACGGCATTTGCACGGCCGCATCCATACTAATAATGAGGGGATACAGAAGTGAAAACCGAACTTTGACTTCTCGAAGAACGAATCTTCTCGTTGTCAAGTTGAAAAAGTATGGTGTGTTAAATTTATTAAGTTTGATTACGAATTTTTATCTGGAAGTAAAATGTACAATGTATGATATACAGAATAAGGTTGCACTTTTAATTTATTTTAGTATTGACAGAAAAATGGAGAACGTAAGTTTCATTTCTGTATCTCTCGGACGCAGTGGAAAATCATATAAGCGGTGACTAGTACACTTATACGTAACAACTGAAATATTCAAGATGTTCCAGATCTAATGTACTAACCGTTAACGGCAGATTAGATCATTTTGAGACGAAAATCCTAATATTGAAGTGTCGAGAATGTAAAAATTTTTTAATGAAAGGCTGTGTGTGACACATATAGTTGTCTGAACTTCGCGCGCTCAGGCATGTCGCGTTGCACAGTAGTGAATGTGTTCTCAAGAATATTAAATCTATTCTCGAAAAATATATAATTTTGCATGCGCACTGAAAGAAAATTTTTTTCGCTACCGTAGCTAATATTTGCTGTCGCATCTAATACAATAGGCACAGTAGCAAAATATTTAGCTATCCCAACTAAATATTAGCTGTTCATATTTTACAACTGAAATTTGGTTGCCACATGATGCAGTTTTAGCTACGGTAGCTATATTTTTCTTTCCGTGCGTTGTCTGAATTGATGCGTTTAAAAATATCTTCATTATCGTGCAATGTGATATGCCTGAGCGCGCGAATTTCAGACAGCTTAGATATATTTTAAATTTGTCACACACAACTTTGAATTGAACATTTCTCGTTTAAAAACCATTATACTTTCAGCATTTTAGAATTAGAATTGTCGTCTTAAAGTAACCTAATCTTGAGACAAAATTTATTTATCTCAACTTTTTAAACATTTCTCATTTAAAAATCATTATAGCATTTTGGCATTAGAATTTTTATCTCAAAATAATCTCAGGAATCTGTCACTAAAGGATGATTAAGTTAGGCTAGGTCAGGGTTAGGTTAGGTTTGGAACATCTTGTATATTAAATTATGAGTATCTCGCAAACAAGAAAGCTTTAAGAGTTTCGTGTAAATGAAGTTTCTACTTCATTTAAAATGATTCCCTGTAATTTTATGATTCTATAAAATATATGATCTCGTAGTGCTTTATGATATCGCAATATTTAAATTTGTTTAAAGTTAAAACATCGCTTTTTAACATATTTTACCATGGTACAAATACAATATAGAATATGTAGATTGATTTCATTTCGTTTAACCTTCTTGTTAAAGTTTCAGTTCAATTTTCGAAAGAATTTAGTGTGAAGATTTATAATACTTTTTTAAATGAAATATTAAATTATATAACTTCAACGATTAAAAGTTTACATTTACAATCAATGTTTCTTCATTCGTTTATAAAAATGTAGGAATATTTATGTGGCTGAATAATAAATCTAGTTAATTCAATATAAATCTAAAGTACAAACTAATTCGGAATAATAAAATTCATATAATGGAGTGGTAAAATGTAAAAATGTCGAATTTTTCGCACAAATTCACAATATATGTTCACAATGTATAATTGTGAAGTTTTGTATATTAATAAAAGCGCCAAATATGATGTTAAAATTGATGAATATACAATGTAACAGCCACACCTGTTAGGGAATTAAAAACATTGTATTTTAACTCTTCGTTAACAGTATGCTTATTCGATTGATATTTTTTCTGAAAAGATAATCTTGGACTTTAGATCGCTCTGAATTATTTCATTTAAAAAATTTCCGTCTCTTTTCAGATAACGATGAAGTGCATCGTGGTGCTAGCCGCCGTGCTGGCTGTAATCTACGCTCAAGTGGAGTCCGACTCGGTCAGCCAGGACCCGCAGCGGACGTTGGTGGCACCCGCGTCATCGGAAGTCGCGTCGGCGATACCAGAAGCGGTATCGAGCGAGGTGGCCGAGACGCAGCCGCGTAATAAAAGAGCACCGATTCTTCTGGGAAAAGCTCTTTTAGGTGGTGCCCTCCTCGGTGCCGGAGCCTTGGGTGCTGGAGCCTTGGGCGCCGGAGCCTTGGGTGCCGGAGCTCTGGGTGCCGGAGTCCTTGGCGCTGGATTGTACAAGGCTAAATTGTGAGTTGACTAAAAAGTATCTCGATATAAGGCTAAATCTGGTCGATTCTGAAGAGATGGAATACCGGAGGCGAAAGAAAGAATTTGCTGTGGTACCTTAAAAATTTAGCTAGATACGGATCTGAAAATAATTTTGTTGTATGAAAATAATCCAAATGATTATATAGGACTGAAGCTGTGGAATGTAAAAATATTATAGCTTTTTATCGTTTTAAGTGTTCCTACACAATTATTTTGATTGTCCAACAAAATATATTAATATATGTATGAAATGTTTAGATTTATCTCAATAGCTTATAAATATTTATAGATATTTTTTTAGTCTTAGATTGAACAAATCATAAAGATTTATCAGAAATATTTTAAACAGTTTTTAAAAATATTTTATACATATTTTATAAATATTGTGTGCTGCCTGGCTATATTTTTCTTAAACTACATCAAAATAGATCGATCGTTTCATATACAACCACCACACGCGATTACATACGATTCCTTGCTTGACTTGCGGATTAATAACAATTAAAAATCTTCATCAATTTTCCCCCTAGATTATACCTAATCTTGTTGAGAATAGATTTTAAAAGCGCTCTGCTATAAATTTGGTCGGTAGAATTATGAACAGAATTTGTTATAATAGAATATAGTTGATTGCAGAAATAAGTGAATAGATCTGCTGTTTTGTAACCATTTAAATGATTCCGTGTTAAATGCTTATGAAATGATGAATTCTGTTCTACTGACATAGTTTGCTGTTAAAGTAGATATACCGATAGGCTTTGTTGGCAAAACACGAGTTTAATGTGGACACAGACGATATCAGATCTGTTGCAATAATTGAGCAATGTACTGCCAATATGTAGTCATCATGATATTGCGAGCAGTTTGCTTATCGCCCACACGGAACATAAGATCTATTGGACGTACATACATACGTACAACCTGACATGGAGTTATGAAGGTTGTATGTACGTCTAATAAATCTTAGGTTCTGTGTGGGTTACTTATCTCTTATAAAGTTCATTTTTCATTGAAAATATAATCCACACGCAAATTAAGTTACTTATATCCCCCATAACAAAAACTAGTGACATCACAATAGATTCACAAAATGCACAGAATATCCCAAAACTCATCGTTGACCTCCGAGGAGGTAAAAGAAAGTTAAATTTTGAGAAAATTCCTGTGTCACATTTCACTCCGGTTATTAATATTCACTGAATTATTTAATTATTTAATTATTTATTTAACTATTAAGTTGAACAATTAGAAAGTTTATATATTTTTTGCTTCTTAAATTCAACTTGTCCAAGTTTGCGAGTTCTTGTCGATTCAACTTGCGACAACAACTCAACTTACGGATATTCAGCTAATTATCCGATTGCGCCAATTAAATTAACATCAATTAACGCGTATAAAAATTTAACATTTTTACCGTCAGAAAAATACGTCGAAAGTCCATCATTGCTGTTAATTCAATTTTCGTGATGCTAATTCGATTTCGTAAGTTTGTCGAACCATCGAAAGTCCACTTAAGTTATTAGGACAAAAGTGTCAAGGACGTTTCGATTAAATATTGTAATCTTTTCCTTAGACATGGCTACGGCGGATACGGCGGATACGGTGGATACGGCGGATACGGCGGATATGGATATGGATATGGATACCCCCATTATCACAGTCACCCCGATTATCATTATCATTACCACAGTTATCCCCATAATCATAATTACTACTCTCACTACCACCCTTACAGTTACGGCTACGGATCAGGTTACGGCTACGGATCAGGTTACGGCTACGGCTGGTAAATTGACTGACAATGTAATATAAGTAAGTTCAATATATATTATTTAAAAAAAACTGCCTATTCTGTTCTGCTGCATTATCATTTTGAAATTATAATTTATATTAATTCAAAGCGCTCTATTAATACTACAAATATATGATAAGTGATATTTTACATATACATACTTAATTAAATACAATAATTATTTTTACTATAGATATACATATAACATCCATATTATATATTGTAAAGAAATCAATTATTTGAGATAAACTTTGGGAGAAAACAAAAGTTCTCTCTTGTCACTCTCTGTGTATCTCTTAAAATCAATATGTAGTAATCAATGTATTTTCTTGTAGATCCCATCTCGATGAATGGAACTACCGATCGTACAACTTATTGGTACCTTTTGTTTATCATTATTTATTAATGATAAGAGCTATCTTTTTACAATATATATTTTTTAAATATAGATCAATTGTATCTGTTATAATACATAGTGCTCTTTTGATACTGTGAAATATAACAAAATTCTAAATAAAACCGATTATATAAAGTAAAACGACCAACCGATGATTATTATTGTTCAATTTATCGTTCGTTGACTCAAAAAATTATTACTATAATTATAGTAATTATAATAAATAAGGGTAAAAAATATATCCTCTTTTGTATTGAACAACACATTTCATTCGAAAACGCATTTCATTCAAGTATATTTCATATATTTCATAAAAGATCTACAAAAATACATATGTATCAAGTTTTGAACATTGTATATACAAAATATATAAAATATACAATACGCTATATCAAACACCCAATATATTTAATTTTGCTAATCTGTATTGTCGTGTTTGAATATTTCTGACAAGAACGATGTTAGACTTTTCATCAATCATTCTGAGTAGTGAAGGCAATGCGACATATCCGATGCCGATGCCCTTTGCTTGGCTGAACGAAAAGTCCCCTAGTATTATATATCCCATAACTTCTCTATCGCAAGAATAACGGACTCCTGTGCAGTTTGGAAGATACAATTCCGACATTTTTACCGAGTGATCTGATATAATTTTCTGACGAGATGAAACGGACGCGTGTTCTTCATTCAACTGTTTAGATTTAGTACAGTACAGTAATTTCAACGTATTGTTTTTCAACTCTTGATTCCATCGAACTCTTTGCCGCCTAAGACGTTTTAAAAGTATCAAATGATTCTTTCGTAATGTTTTACGAGTTTTTTCCTTCGGATCATTGTGACATTTCTCTATTGGCCCAAGACATTTCTTATTGTTTTCGAACTTCTTTAAATCTTCCAATGTCGGCATGCATATGATGGCGAATTTCTTTGGTGCCCCTTTTCTTATCATAGATATCTGGACGCGTACCAAACAATTTTTATAATCATCTAAATTTGGAATATCCGATTGCGTACTTTGGGTAAGTAATTTGATATTTCTATTTTTGGCAGGACAAATACCCGCTTGTAAAAGTAACAAGAGTTCGCGATTCCTTAAAACATAAAAGACCTCGTTGCCCGACCATTCTTTTGTCAAATTTACCCAGTCGCAAAAGAAAGGGCTAGAAATTCTAAGCTTGACAAAATTAACTCTTCTATTTGGCGGATAACGGAAATATTTCTTAGTCAATTCCTCTTTTGTAATTAATGCCTCCCTCGTATACGCAGGACTATCAGGTTCGTTAATCTCAGGTGTATCTAGATTCAAACTTTCAAAGGCTATCGATTTTGATTCTCGAAGCGCACCTACTCTCGCACATTGCATTAAGAATGCAAGCCAAAACGGCATTGCCCATCTGGCTGGTACAATAATATCTATACCAGAACCAAAACCTGTCAACATACATCATTGCGTTCTTAATTATAAGTCGTAATCAAAGAAAAAAAACTGAGTAAAAGTTTCATAAATTTCTATATAGAATAAGCTTTTTTAATATATGTATAGTCTTAATTAAAAAAAAAATCGTTTTCTATTATAAAAGTTTTTAAAGAAGTGTCCATAGCTTTAGGAGGGAAATACGATGCATACATTTTTTTATCGTATGCATTTCTTAGAAATTGTCAGTATTTATATTTTTTTTTGTGCACCATATAATTTTTTTATAATTGTAATTAAAATTTTCTAATTATTTTGTAAAATAAATATTAAAACATCGTAAAATTATATAAAAAATTAGCAATTTATAAAATAATTACATATCTTGCGTTAAAACAAAATATAAAATATTGTCAATATGTAACTTTAATATACAAGGTGAGTCATTTAACTTGATAAACCTGAATAACTTGAAAATAAATAATTTTAGAGAAACATGCATCGAACAAAAGTTATTTGAAAGGAGAGATAAGATGATGCCACTGATGTGACCTTGGATAGTCGTTTGAGGGTCACACGAAAGTCACTTTCAATTTCTTACATCGGATACAGTCAGCTCATTATTCTGCATAAAATTAAAACTTGTTGTTAAAAAATATTTTATGACACAACATATTACATAATTAATGTTCAAATAAAATGTAAAATATCTCATAAGCTATTACTGTCATTATGATTTTACTTAAAATTATAGAATAATTTTATTATATCATAAGAGATAACAAAGATGACACATTAATATCTCAAGAAAAATGTATGCAATAAAAATTTAGTACACATTGTATTTCCATCCTAAAATTGTAAATTTTTGTTTTAAACATTTTTTCCGATATAAAAATAGCTGTGAGTATTCTAAATAATTAGGGGGTAAAACTCTTGTTTAGGGGAGAACAGTCCTTTATTATGAGACAGGTTCTAATATAGATAGCAGGTTTTTGACACCAAAATTCAATCACAAATCTTTTTTTCGCAACGATTATATAATCTAACAATCAATTTTCCACTAAACAGATCTCGCTCCAAGGGCAATAAATTCATGGTGCAATCAACTGATGCCTATTAATTTAACAGAAACCCAGCTATCCCATATTAGAATCCTATCTCATAATAGGGGGCTTTCCTCTATTATTTAAAATTATGCAGTTATTACCTGTCATAGTTCCAGGTTTCTGAATAAGAAGTATAGGTATTTTTGCTATAATATCCTCATTAAAATGTTGGTCATTTGACACACCAGGTACAAGACATCCACCTCTGATCTTATTAATTATGCTCGTGGACATACAAGAACTGCTTACAATATCACGTATTTCTGCATCCCAAATAGAAGAATAATTGGAACACGTTATTGGCCAATCAATTGGACTTAATCGAGATGTTTCCGTTACTTCAGTATTACATTTTGTTCTTTTCTCAGGCAAGCAAAAGCGTGGATCTAAGACGGTCGCTCCAACAATCATATTTGCTGGCAAATGATTTGGCGATCCTGAAGACTTCAGTACTTGCCATAATTTTTCTTGCACCTTGAAAGCCTCCATATTTTCTTCTTTTGTATAGTAATCAATATACCATGTGTTTTTATTAAGTTTTGTACTCAAATGTTTGGAAATTGATGTATTTTCTTCACTCATTTCGTCAATCACCATCTTCTCTGTAGGTTGCACAACGTTGTTGTCTAGTGACACTTTTCTCGTATCTATCATTTCACTACTTGACGAACTATTGTTTTCTTTTAAAACAGTGTTACCTGGGCAAAGGTCTAATTTATTTAAGGCCGGCAATCGTAATGCTTTCATCAAGACATTTAGAGTCAATGGCCCAGAAAGCCGAAATCTATTCAATACGTTCCTTAATACAATCATTTTACAACCTGCATCATTCGTGTACAAGTGATTCGGACTATGAATAGCATTAGCTGCATCTTGTTCAGCATTGTTTCTCTTAAATTCAAAACTTGACATAATCTCACTAAGAAAATCCTCGTAAAAAGCAGGATGTACCCAGATCCAAATAGTTTTAACATCAGTTTGGTTGTCCGATTTAATTGGTTGCCAGATAAAGCTGACATTACCAATAGGAAAGCGTGGATAACCATCTTTCTTGAAAAACATCAGAGTACCTTCCCTATGACCACTGATATATCTTTTCGCTGCAAAAGTTAACGTTGACGGATTGCAGTGTGCTCTCAAAGTTGTCTTCAATAAACTTTCTCTCCCTGTTATTTCAACGCAAGTGTAGTAAGAAATATCTTGTAGGAGGCAATATTTTGCGGCGGCTCGATAGTTAGCTCTAAAACATTTGTCGTTTGGATGACTCGCAATTCTGTATCCCCATTTGTCGATCATGTGAAAACGTTTTGCGTGCCAGATGTGCGTTTCCAACCAGACTTTGTTGCATTGTCTGCGATTAAATTCCGAATGTAAATTACGCGTTCTCCTACGACATTTTCGAGATGGTTTTAAGTTTTTGGTGTCCTCCGACTTTTTCATTTGCGCCAAATGCGCCTCTCGTAATCTACGCGGCACTCTTTTGACATTATGAGACATAACGCGTCTACGCATATATACAGGAAGTTTTTGAAATATTAACCTGTTTTGCTTAGGATGCTCTGTAACATATTAATTTTATCAAGTATTTCACATAACGATCGATTTGATTCGTTCACATAGAATAGAATCACTATGACATTATTATAAATATATATATTGTTAATACGTATAAATATTATATAATTATAAAATTGAAAAGGTACCTAATTACATTGTATATGATTTACTTCTACTCCATAAACATAATGTGTTTCAACAGTGATATTTATAGAGTTTTAATATTCGCCAAGTGATAAAATGTTACAGAATTTTTGTGCTAAAGCTCTCTTTAAAGAACATAAATATTTTTAATTTTGAAATCTTTGAAAATTCAAAATTCCATATTTATTTCGTCAGATACTGTAGTAACTTTTATCTTAAATTGAGGGAAGTTTAATTAAAACGTAAATTACACTTAAAAACTTTTCATAAAATTAAGTTTTACTTTCGTTCATTAGCATTATGCAAAACTGTAAAAAGTTTCTTATTTTCATAAAAAAAGTCTAAAATCACTTATCCCTTTTTCTTACTATATAATGTCTTGTATGGCCAGATTAAAATAAGCATTGTGGCATACCTATCAAAGATGTCATCGCAGAAATTTCATGGGCTCGTGAAGAAACAAAATTCATAATAGACACCTCATGTGGGAGCGTCTGGTTTCCCCCCAAGAACTCGTCAAATTGTTTCCGCTTCATGATATTTTACGTACTACCTGTTTGTTACATAGCGAATATGTAATTGTCACTAACAATCGTTTCTTACGAAATATAAGCAAAAAGTACCAACCAATACGTTTTCTGATTTCTGTAGAATTACTCCTTGTTCACATCAAAGAGAATCCGAGAGCAATGAGACCGGCCACCGGAGTAGCACAATAATCATAAAGGTTAGGTTAGGTTAGGTTACGGTCCTAGGGTACAAACTCAAAGAGCGGAACGGTGTATGCAGAAAATCGCGGAACGCCTTGACCATAGACATAATATATCTAGACTGAGCGTTTGCCTTTATTTGAGCAGTGGGAGTCCATACAGGGCATCAATTCTGTATCTAAAGCCTATCACACAATGCCAGGCAACATGCAATAGGAATAGGGAATAGAATTTTTGAAGGTGCTTTCACATGGAGCGTAACTTGCGTAGCGTAACCTGCGTATCACCAATCCCAGGGTCATGCTGATAGAACCGTTTCAATAATTCCGTTGAACTAGTCCTGTGATTGGCGATACGCAGGTTACGCTACGCAACTTACGCTCCATGTGAAAGCACCCTTATTTATTGTAAATGGAAATGGCCTATAAAAAAAAGTTCTAATAAAAGTAATTAATGTAATTACTTGCTCCAACATATAAAAGTATTTACGCGTTATTCGTCAACACTGCGAATTTTTCAATGTCACACCGACTTTGCACTAACACACGTACAAAAATCCTGTGATTGGTCAGAATAAAAACATGTTGGATGCGCAGTACGGATCGGCGCGAACGTGAAACAAAAGAGCGAGTGCCACTACTGGTTATACTGTGATCAGACTACGGATTGAGATTGGGATTAAGGTG